>NC_083405.1:129970694-130205345 GCF_020745735.1 Hemiscyllium ocellatum
GAAGCTCATTCCATACAAGTACCACTCTCTGTATGAAAAAGTTGCCCCTTAGGTTTTTTTCCCCTCCCACTCTAAACCTATGCCGTCAAGTTCTGGACTCCCTCACCCAGGGAAGAGACTTTGTCTATTTATCCTATCCATGCCCCTCATGATTTTATAAACCTCTATAAGGTCACCCCTCAACCTGTCAACTCCTGTACTCAATACTCTGACCAATAAAGGAAAGCATACCAAATGCTTTCTTCACTATCCTATCTACCTGCGACTCCACTTTCAAGGAGCTATGAACCTGCACTCCAAGGTCTCTTTGTTCAGCAACACTCCCTAGGACCTTTCCATGAAGTGTATAAGTCCTGCTAAGATTTACTTTCCCAAAATGCAGCACCTCGCATTTATCTGAATTAAACTCCATCTGCCACTTCTCAGCCCATTAGCCCATCTGGTCCAGATCCTGTTGTAATCTGAGGTAACCCTCTTTGCTGTCCACTACACCTCCAATTTTGGTGCCATCTGCAAACTTACTAACTGTACCTCTTATGCTCACATCCAAATCATTTATGTAAATGACAAAAACTAGAGGGCCCAGCACCGATCCTTGTGGCACTCAACTGGTCACAGGCCTCCAGTCTGAAAAACAACCTTCCACCACCACCCTCTGTCTTCTACCTTTGAGCCAGTTCTGTATCCAAATGGCTAGTTCTCCCTATATATTCCATGAGATCTAACCTTGCTAATCAGTCTCCCGTGAGGAACCTTGTCGAACACCTTACTGAAGTCCGTATAAATCACAGCTACCGCTCTGCCTTCATCAATCCTCTTTGTTACTTCTTCAAAAAAACTCGATCAACTTTGTGAGACATGATTTCCCATGCACAAAGCCATGTTGACTATCCCTAATAAGTCCTTGCCTTTCCAAATACATGTACATCCTGTCCCTCAGGATTCCCTCCAACAACTTGCCCACCATTGTGGTCAGGCTCACCGGTCTATAGTTCCCTGGCTTGTCTTTACCACCCTTCTTAAACAGTGGCACCACGTTAGCCAACTCCCAGTCTTCCGCCACCTCACCTGTGACTATCGATGATACAAATATCTCAGCAAGAAGCCCAGCAATCACTTCTCTAGCTTCCCACAGAGTTCTAGGGTACACTTGATCAGGTCCTGGGGATTTATCTACTTTTATACATTTCAAGACATCCAGCACTTCCTCCTCTGTAATCTGGACATTTTGCAAGATGTCACCATCTATTTCCCTACAGTTTATATCTTCCATGTCCTTTTCTACAGTAAACACTGATGCAAAATACTTGTTTAGTGTCTTCCCCATCTCCTACAGCTCCACCCAAAGGTTGCTTTGGTGATCTTTGAGAGGCCCCATTCTCTCCCTAGTTACCCTTTTGTCCTTAAGGTATTTATAAAATCACTTTGGATTCTCCTTAACCCTATTTGCCAAAGCTATTTTGTGTCCCATTTTTGCCCTCCTGATCATTTGAGTTGCAACTGTGTCTCCTAATTCACGATTCTCCCAGGCAAGAAGATGAAATGGAGAATGTCATCTGATGAAGGAGCAGTGCTCCAAGCGATTGTATGACTTCAAATCCACCCCAGTCCAACACCGGCGCCTCCACATCTAAATGTTCTGTTGGTTGTTATTTCAGATTAACTTCCTAATATTCCTGAACATCATTCGTGTTCTCATGCAGAAACTGAGATCACCAGATGTTGGAGGGAACTCCCCCTCCCATTTCATGTAAGTACCACATAGAACACGATTAGAGATTCCCCTTTGGGAAGAAGCTATTAATTGGGGCTAATACCATTGTGAGAATGATGTATGTAGATTCACCTTCATAATGTGTTCTTTAAGTAAAGACAGAATTCACCAGTTAATGACGACTGGCAGTTAACTGCTTTGTTTCAATCAGATATGTTGACTCAGATTAGCCAGGGCGTCGTCATGGTCACAGAACCAAACAATAACTCTTATGTATTTTGCTGTGTGAGAAAGACTCAGTGTTTTAAAATGTATTTTCTTTTGTAAAGAATGATACCCTGTGCATCAGTACATGCAGCTTCTTATATACAGTCCACAGTCTCCTCTCGTACAAAATTAAGGTTGTTTCCCCTGTGTGTTGATATTCTTGTAAACTGTCCTGATCAGTGCAAGTTGAATAAGCGTCAATATGGATGTCTTTTTTTTCAGCAACACCTCAGTTGTGTGCTACCAAATAAGTAAAGACAAATTGATATCTTTCGTCCAGGGAGGTGTTTTGAAAAAAAATAAACTTCCAATTTCTTTTCCAGGAGACTAACAAAATCGACGCTGCTGCTGATCCCGCTGTTCGGGGTCCATTATATAGTGTGTGCATGTTTTCCCGATAACGTTGCAGAAGATCTGAAGATCTTCATCGAACTCGGCATCGGATCATTTCAGGTACCAACCCCACCACCGCACCACCTACACTCAGCACACACTGCCGTCTATGTCACGCGAAAGCTGACTGCTCATCGGTGCCATTTACAAAGGCAAGGCTTATGATGGGTGAAGATCAGGAGCTCACAACTCAAGAAACCCTTACTCTTCACTGACCCTTTGGAATGCTGAGTCAACATCAGGCAAGCAATTCACCCCTTGCTAATTATAGCTCCCAGAGTGATGATTTTCTCTGTTCATTCATAGAAAGAGGGCATCGCTGACCAGGCCAGCATTTATTGCCCACCCCTAATTGCCCAGAGGGCAGTTAAGAGTCACCCACGTTGCTGTGCGTCTGGAGTGACATGTAGTCCAGGCTGAATAAGGATGGTAGCTTCCTTCCCTAAAGGGCATTAGTGAATCAGATGGGGTTTGTTTTTACAGACAATTGAGGATGGATTTATGGGCATCATTAGACTCTTAATTCCATTTTTTTTATTGAATTCAATTGCTGTGATGGGATTTAAACCCAGTTACCCTGAACATTATCAGGGCTCTGGATTAACAGTTCAGTGATAATACCACTCGGACACCACCTTGCCGTAATGTATTTGTTAGTGAGCAGGAAAGGCCTCCAAATAGGAGTCAGGAGCTGGGGCGCAAGATACACCGGGAGATCGAAAAGATGTGCAGGAAAGGCAAAGTTACAATGATCATGGGGACCTTTAATATGTAAGTGGACTGCAAGCAAAGTATCTTTTGGCATGTTTACAAGATGGCATTTTGGAGCAGCTTGTGGTGGATCCCTCCAGGGAACAGGCAAAACTGGATTTAGTGTTGTGCAATGAGACTGATTGATTGAATTTACTCTGCAATTTGAGAGGGAGAAGATAGAATCAGAGGTAATGATATTACAGCTGAATAAAGGCAACTATTGAGACACGAGGGAGGAGCTGGGTAGAACTGGCTGTGGGAGGAGCAGGAAAGTCAGTGGAATGGCAAAGGCAGGAGTTTCTGGGAGTAATTCAGGAGACACAGCAGGGATTCATCCCGAGGAAAACAAAGCATGATACTGGGAGGATGAGACAATCACTGCTCACTAGGGAAGTTAGGGATAAAATAAAAGCAAATGAGAGAGTGGCAAAGGGCAGTGGGAAACCAGAGGATTGGGAAGCTTACAAAGACCAAAAGAGGGCAAAAAAAAATAAGGAAGGAGAAGATGAAACAGGAGGGTAAGCTAGCCAGTAATATAAAGGAAGACTGTAAGAGTATCTTTAGATATATAAAGAGCAAAACAGAGGCAAAAGCGGACATTGGGATGCTGGAAATTGGCACTGCAAAGATAGTAGTGGGGAACGAGGAAATGGCTGAGGAATTGACTAATTACTTCGCATCAGTCTTCACAGTGGAAGACATGAGTAATATCCCACAAATTCAAGACAGTGAGGGACAAAGCTGAGTGTGGTGGTCACCAAGGAGAAGGTGCTGGAAAAACTGAATGGTCTGAAGGTGGATAATCATCTGGACTACGCCCCAGAGTTCTAAGGGAGATAGCTGAAAAGATAGTGGAGGTGTTAGTGGTGATCTTTCAGAAATTGCTAGTATTGGGGAGGGTCCCAGAAGACAGGAAAATCGCTAACTGCTTAAAAAGGGAGTAAGGCAAAAGACGGAAAATTCCAGACCGATTAGCCTACTGCCAGTCATGGGTAAGATCCTGGAATCGATTGTGAATGATGAGATTTCTGAATATTTGGAGGTGAATGGTAAATAGGGTGAAGCCAGCATGGTTTCATCAAGGGCAGGTCATGCCTGACAAATCTGCTCAAACTCTTTGAGGAAGTAACAAGCAGATTAGACCAAGGAGAGCCCATGGATGTTATCTTGGCAAATGTGAGGACTGCAGATGCTGGAAATCAGATTCTAGATTAGAGTGGTGCTGGAAAAGCACAGCAGGTCAGGCAGCATCCGAGGAGCAGGAGAATCAACATATCGGGCAAAAGCCCTTCATCAGGACAATGGATGTTATCTACCTAGAGTCCAGATGGTCTTTGACAAGGTGCTGCACAGGAGACTACTGAGTAAGGTAAAGGCCCACGGTGTTAGAGGCAAGGTGCTAGCATGGATAGAAACTAGACTGTCTGGCAGAAAGCAGAGTGGGGATAAAGGATCTTTCTCAGGATGGCAGCCGGTGACAAGTGGTGTTCCACAAGAGTCAGCGTGTGGCCATAACTTTTCACATTGTACATTAACGATCTAGATGAAGGAACTGAGGGCGTTCTGACAAAGTTTGCAGACCCTACAAAGATAGGTAGAGTGACAGGTAGCATTGAGGAGGTGAGAAGGCTGCAGAAGGATTTGGAGTTTAGGAGAGTTGGCAAAGAAGTGGCAGATGGAGTACAATGTGGGAAAGTGTGAGGTCACGCACTGTGGTAGGAAGAATAGAGGCATGGACTATTTTCTAAATGGGGAGAAAATTCAGGAGTCTGAAATGCAAAGAGACTTGGGAGTTCTGGTCCAGGTTTCTCTCAAGGTAACCTTGCAGGTTGAGTCAATAGTTCAGAAGGTAAATGCAATGATGGCATTTATTTTGAGAGGACTTGAATATAAAAGCAGGGGTGTACTTCTGAGGCACTGGTCAGGCCACATTTGGAGTATTGTGAGCAGTTTTGGGCCCCGTTTCTCTGGAAGGATGTACTCACCCCGGAGCGTGCTCAGAGGAGGTTCATGAGAATGGTCCCAGGAATGAACAGCTTAGCATATGAGGAATTTTTGAGGACTCTGGGTCTATATTCGATGGAGTTTAGAAGGATGGAGGGGGATCTGATTGAAACACCCGGAATTCTGAATGGCCTGCACAGAGTGGATGTTGGGAAGATGTTTCTATTGGTAGGAGAGCCTCAGACCCAAGGGCCCAGCCTTTAGCGTAAAGGGAAGACCCTTTAGAACAGAGATAAGGAGAAGCTTCTTCAGCCAGAGAGTGGGAAATGTATGGAATTCATTGCCACAGAAGGTTGTGGAGGCCAGGTCACTGAGTATATTTAAGACTGAGATGGGTTCTTGAATTAAGTGGATCAAGGATTATGAGGAGAAAGTAGGAGAATGGGATTGAGAAATGTATCGGCCAGGATTGAATGGTGGAGCAGACACAATGGGCTGAATGGCCTAATTTCTACTCCTGTGTCTTCTGGGTTTGTCAATGAGATTTCATTCTTAAAACTATTTCATGGAGAGCAGGTGACAGGGAATGCCGCTGGACTGGTATTCTCGACCCGGACATCGTTTGTTTACAATGTGGAGTGGTGCCAACAGCACTGGCTGAAATCCCACATTGGCTCAGGTCAGCATACAGGTCCCACCTTCTCACTCTCTCCCCTCACCTGAGGCATGGGGACCCTGAGGTTAAATCACCACCTCGGTCTCTCTCTCTCTCTCACACACACTGTCTCTCACTCTCTCTCGCTCTCTCTCTCTCTAATGAGATGGGACGTTAGTAACTTTCCCGTCATTCCAGATGGGATGGGGTTTGGATTTGGGTCCCACAAATGTTGCAACGGAATTTTTTTTTAAGTCTAGAGTTAAAACAAGGCAGTCCCGTGGTGATGATATTACCATTATTGATTGTTGCAAACACTCATTGCAGTTTAAGAGGAGGTGAAATAACTGCTAGATCATTAACCCAGAGAGTCAGGGAATGTTCTAGATTCAAACGCTGCCATAGCAGTTGAATTCAATAAATATCTAGCAGTCTAATGGTGGCTACAAAGCTGATTGTCAAGGAAAATCCCATCAGTGAGCGGCACGGTGGCACAGTGGTTAGCACTGCTGTCTCACAGCGCTAGAGACCCGGGTTCAATTCCCACCTCAGGCGACTGACTGTGTGGAGTTTGCACGTTCTCCCTGTGTCTGCGTGGGTTTCCTCCGGGTGCTCTGGTTTCCTCCCACAGTCACAAAGATGTGCGGGTCAGGTGAATTGGCCATGCTAAATTGCCTGTAGTGTTAGGGTGAAAAATGAGGTCTGGAGATCACAGCTGAAGCTCAATCCCCTCCTGCAGACGGTAACATTGAGGGAAATGGCAGATACTTGCTCACTTTGGGACTCCCAGAGGCCTGAGGATGCGTGGGCCTGTCTGACTGCTCCCTGCCTCGTCACCGCGCCCCCCTCCCTCCCAGCCACACGGGAACTCCACCCATCACCAAAACCAGCCTTCTATATTTACCCTGTCAAGGCCACTCACATCTGACATGTTCCAGTCCAGTTGCTATTCCCTCTTTGAAACTCCAGTGGACACAAATCCAGCCGGTCTAATGTTTCAAATAAGGCAGCCCAGTCTTTCCAGGTATTAGTCTGATAAATCTTCTCTGAACTGTGTACCACCCACTTACATCCTTCCTTTAGGAAGGTGACAAATACAGTGCATAATGTTGCTGATGCGGTCTCACTGAAGCCTTGCATAAGCTAGCCATGATGTGGAGGAGCTGGTGTTGGACTGGGACAGACCGAGTTAAAAATCACACAACACCAGGTGATAGTCCAACAGGTTTATTTGGAAGCACTAACTTTCGGAGCACTGATCATCCATCAGGAGTAGGCCATTCAGCCCCTTGAGCCCATTCCACCATTAAATGAGATCATAGCTGATCAGTGGCCTATCCCCATATATCTGCATATCTCTTTCCTGTACATTAAATTATCTGTTGTAGATTTAAAATTACAACTGACGGTGCACCCACTGCTGTGCCTGGAAGAGAGCTCCAGACCTCTCCCACCCTTTTGTGTATAGAAATACTTCCAAACAAGGTCTGGCCCTAATTATGTCCCTAGCTCTGGAATCCCAAGCCAGTGGAAATTGAATATCTTAATATCTTGAAGACTTCAAGCAAATCACTCCCATAACCTTCTAAATTCTCACAGAAAATAGGCCAAATTTGTTTCATCCTCTCTTCATAACTTAACCCCTGAAAGTCCAGGTATCATTCCTGAAACATACACTGCCAAGACCAATATATCCACCCTAAGATGTGTGCTCAGATCAGCGTAATTAAAGCATAACCTCCCCGTGTTTGTTTGCAATGTCCCCTCACAATGTAGAGCGCTCTGTTAGCTTTTCTGATTACGTGTTTAATCTGCACACTAACGTTTTGCAATTCTTGCACCCAAATCTTTCTGCACGCCAGAACACTCACTATTTCGATCGTGATGGCAGATTTCCTTCCCTAAAGAAGATTAGACAGCTTTATTTCAATTCGTTCACAGGATGGGGGCGTCACTGGCTGGGCTAGCATTTATTGCCCAGAGAGCAGTTCGGAATCAACCACATTGCTGTGGGTCTGATGTCACACATAAGCCAGCCCAGCTAAGGATGAATATTTCCTTCCTTCAGGAATTCAATGAACCATTAGATTAGATTGGATTACTTACAGTGTGGAAACAGGCCCTTCGGCCCTACAAGTCCACACCGACCCGCCACCCACCCATACCCCTACATTTCTCCCTTACCTAACACTACAGGCAAAGCTGAAAATGTGTTGCTGGTTAAAGCACAGCAGGTTAGGCAGCATCCAAGGAACAGGAAATTCGACGTTTCGGGCATAAGCCCTTCATCAGGATGGCTTATGCCCGAAACGTCGAATTTCCTGTTCCTTGGATGTTGCCTGACCTGCTGCGCTTTAACCAGCAACACATTTTCAGCTCAGAATTCCTGGATAAGCATCCTTCATTTCTTCAGTTGCCTGCATCTCCACTAGCTTTTCAACCGCCACCTCCAAACGGATCTCACCACCAGGGATATATTTCCCTCCCCTCCCCTCCCCTATCAGTGTTTCGAAAAGATCACTCCCTCTGTGACTCCCTCGTCAGGTCCACACCCCCCCATAACCCAACCTCCACTCACGGCACCTTCCCCTGCAACCACAAGAAATGCAAAACTTGTGCCCACACCTCCTCCCTTTCTTCCCTCCAAGGCCCCAAGGGATCCTTCCATATCCACCACAAATTCACCTGCATCTCCACACACATCATTTACTGAATCCGCTGCACCCGATGTGGCTTCCTCTATATTGGGGAGACAGGCCGCCTACTTGCGGAACGTTTCAGAGAACACCTCTGGGACACCCGGACCAACCAACCCAACCACCCCGTGGCTCAACACTCCACCAAGGACAGGTCCTTAGACTCCTCTATCGCCAGACCATAGCAACACGATGGCTGGAGGAAGAGCGCCTCATCTTCTGCCTAGGAACCCTCCAACCACAAGGGATGAACTCAGACTTCTCCAGTTTCCTCATTTCTCCTCCCCCCACCTTGTCTCAGTCCCAACCCTCGAACTCAGCACCACCTTCCTAACCTGCAATCTTCTTCCTGACCTCTCCGTCCCCACCCCCACTCCAGCCTATCACCCTCACCTTAACCTCCTTCCACCTATCGCATTTCCAACATCCCTCCCCCAAGTCCCTCCTCCCTACCTTTTATCTTAGCCTGCTTGGCACACTTTCCTCATTCCTGAAGAAGGGCTCATACCCAAAACATCGATTCTCCTGCTCCTTGGATGCTGCCTGACCTGCTGCACCTTTCCAGCAACACATTTTCAGCTCCGATCTCCAGCATCTGCAGTCTTCACTTTCTCCTTTCAACTAGAGTAGGCAGCATGCCTACCGGTAAATCAGCTATATCATTTGCAAGGACAGATTACATTCCTGGATCTGAGAGTTGTCCAAGATTTCTACCACAAATTCTTCATTCTTCTCTGGGCTCTCTAGCCTCACTTTACATAATTGAACACTTTTTGTCTCACCATGAATTCCTGTTACCAGTACCATTTCTGGCAATAGTCCCTTAGGAGTATATATCTCCTCATCCTTCAGGGTCACAGACTAAGAGGATTCTGTGTCCCTTAATATTGTAACCTCTTTACCTGCTATTCCTGGCCTATGTGAATAAACTTTACCCTTGCATTTACATTTCTTTTAAGCAGATCTGGCACTTCCACCTTAACCAACCTCTGAACATCTTGTACACTCTGAGGCACACTCAGTCCAACAAAACTCCCAGGCTTGTCCAGTTTTCCTACATCTGGCTTTCTCCTAGCCCACCACCACTGTGATTTCGTGTGGCTCACTTTATTACAATGAAAATACTGGAGCTTTTAACTTCTTTGTCCCCCTCAAGGGTTTGATTTTTACCCTGTGGTAAGTTCTCCTTTTGATCTTCACTGAGATCTACCTTTCCCTTGCTATGTGAGGAATTCTTTTTGCCCCAGTTTCTATCCCTCATGGACTGAAGTTGATTCTGGACGCCAAACCGTGTTTTATGGATCAGCTCATAATCATCAGCCACCTCAGCTGCAAACCTTGCTGTTTTAACACTCGCTCTTCCACATGCGTTCGCACTACTTCCTTGCTAAGGTTACCTTCAGACTTTATCTCCAGCCTTTTAAGCTGACTTTCCTTTTTAAGTGTCAATTTCTGAAGTTCAAAAGCTCTTTCTCTTTTTCCTCTGTTCTGCTGCTCTCTCTTTTTCTCTCTCTTCTGCTTTTAATCGTAACTGCTGCATTTCAGCTTCTCGTTCCTTATCTCTTGCCTCTACCTGAAGCTGCTTCATTTGCAATTGAATCCTTGCCATCTCTATAGATTCTGATGGTTTCTCTGGCAAGTTTAAATGCTGAGCTACTGCTGTAATTATCTCTCCTTTCCTCACGGAAGCAGGCAGTTCCAATTCCTGTTTGTCTGCTAATTCCAGCAGCTTAGTTTTATTCACCTTTTGCAAAACTTCCAAAGTCACTGCATCCACTTCCAGAAAACTTTTGGTGACTGAAAGAGCCATTACTATCCCAAGCTTTGTCTCCCCAATCAAACTAGCACCCGAAATAAAGACACTGGCACCTACCACTGGCTGTTTAAAATCCTACAGAGAGCCCCCAATCTGTTATGGACTAGGCCAGACCACTCAAAAGATTCTTATGCAGGCAGACCAGATCATAACTTTGCAATTTGTTTCAGGGGTGGGAGGTTGTCTACCATGTTTTAAAACAGACAAAAATGTATTTACAAAATTACACAATGAAACACAAAGAACAGAATAAAGAACCTCTCAGAACTTGGTCTATCCAAACTAGACTTAATTAAGCTATTCCAAATATGCACAACAGCCCCAATAAGCAAACCATCTTAAAAAAAAGGAGCACATGTTTACAGGTTGACATTAGAAGGGCAGAAGGAGGGAGGAAGAGGTTCCACACAGCTGAACTCCTAACTAGTTCTGGACTGAACTGCTCAGCTAGAGAGCTGACCACTCCCCTTTCATTATACAGGTCACTTCTAAAACATGACCACTTTGGTCTGATTACATGTAAACAAAAAGGCCTCTCAATTCCCTTTAATCTCAGTACCAAACTGGTCTAATCAGAACTGGGAGCAATTTTCGACCCCACTGAAAAAAACCAAGGACATAGTCTCCTTGAGAAAAGATTTTGGAAGAAAAGGGACTAGCTTTGCAACATTATCCAAATGTCATCTAAACATTTTAACTGTACCTGCGTCTCCAATTTTCTCTGGCAGTTTATTCCAATCACTAACCATTCTGTGTAAAAAGTTACCCCTCATGTCCTTTTTAAATCTTTCTCCTGTCATTTTAAAAATATGCTCCTAGTTTTTAACTCCCTCACCTTTGAGAAAATACCCTTGATATTCACATTATCTGTGCCCCTCATGATTTTATAAACCTTACTGAGGTCATCCTTCAACCTGCTAGGTTCCAGTGAAAAGAGTCCCAGCCTATAACTCAAACCTTCCATTCCTGGCAACATCCTTGTAGATCTTTTCTGAACCCCTCCAATTTAACAATAACCATTCTCTAACAGGGTGACCAGAAGAAGCCTCACATGTTCTATACAATTTAAAAATGACGTCCCAACTCCTATATTCAAAAGGTTGAGCAGTGAAGGCAAGCATGCTTAATGCGGCCATAACCACCCTGTCTACCTGTGACACGAATTTAAAAGAATTACTTACCTGATCCCCAAGGTGTCTCTGTTCACTACCCAGGGCCCTACCATTAATTGTATAGGCCCTGCTCCTTGTTATTTTACTAAAATGCAATACCTAACGTTTATCCAAATTAAACTCTGTCTGCCACTCCTCAGCGCATTGACTCAATTGATCAAGATCTCTTTGTAATCTTAGATAACCTTCTTCACTGTGCCAACAACTTTGGTGTCATCTGCAAACTTACTAACCATGTTTTCTATATTCCCATCCGAATCGTTTGTATAAATGATAGACAAAATCGGACACCGTACCGATCTGCAGGAGGGGATTGACAGGAAGGCAGTGTCCGTCTCCTGGGCAGCTGGTGGGCACCAAGGGGAGCTCACCTCCTTTGTGAGGGGTTCCTGCGCCCAAGGGGAACGGCTCCTTTCCCTTGCCCGTGACTATCCCTCCACACCATCCCCCCTCCCCCCCGCACATGGTTCCTTGAGGTTGGGTCTACCCCCCCTCTGGGCTTTCCAAGTAGAACCCGTGCAGAGGTAACTCAGATTTAATAAGTCTGCAATCCATGGTTTTTCTCTCACTTCTTTGGGATGCTTGTAGTACCAGAAGTGACCACTAGTCTCTTCTAGCTCTGGTGTACCACTGAACCTCCAGCCAAGGCAACTTGGGCCCAGTCAGAGTCAACGTCTAATTAATGCCCCATCCCACTCCCAGTGTGTTATTGCTGCAGGATAGTCAGGGTCTCACGGCTTTTAGCTTGGAGGAGGTGGCCGGGGAGAGGTAATCAGGAAAGCTAACAGAAAGTTAGATGCATTAGTCAGGGGTTAATGTAGGGGAATGGGTCTGGGTGGGTTGCCCTTCGGAGGGTCGGTGTGGATTTGTTGGGCTGAAGGGCCTGTTCCCACACTGTAGGGAATCTAATCAAATCTAATATTAGTAGGAGAGTTGTCATTCCACTGGTTAGAGCGAGAGGCATAGTCTCAGGATTGAGGCCAAACCGTTCAGGAGAGATGTTAGGAAGCTTTTTGGGACTCTCTTCCACAAATGGCAATGGGGGCAGTATCAGTTGTAACTTTGAATCTGGAATGGATAATGTTTTGTTAAGCAAAGGTATTAAAGGCAGATATATGGAGTTAGGCCGCAGATCATCCACAATCTCAATGAATGGTGGAACAGGCTCAAAGGGCTGAATGGCCTACTCCTGTTGCTATGTTATACAAGACATCAGTGATACCACATTAGGAGGAACCCACCCCCTTGTAAAATCCAACTCAACAGCTTTCAGGCCAGTCTAACATGTATCTAGTCTGCAGCTCTCTTTATTAAAACCAATCATGGAACATAGGCATCACTGGCTTGGCCAGCATCCCCAGTTGCCCCTCAAGAGTGTGGGGGTGAGCTGCCTTCTCGAACTGCTGTATTGTAAATTGACCCACAATGCCCTTAATGAGGGAGTTCCAGCAACTTCCTTACTCCATTTTCTACATTCAAAGCATTGCCCAAGGCTGTAATCTCCCTTCAGATCACCCACCTCACTGTTACTACGACAGCATGCTGCTTATTCTCCAAGGAGCTCAGTGTTACTGGTAATAGACGCACCTTATTAATATTGAAAACTAATCAAATTGCACACTTTTAACTAATGGTTTCTAAATCTTTCTGTTTTATACAGGGCTTTATCGTGGCTTTACTATACTGTTTCTTGAATGGAGAGGTAAGGAATGATTTACTGCTAGATGACAGTATCAGAGATGGAAATAATCAAGGGGTGTGGAAATGTTTGGAAATTTCCCTTGGACTCTATCAAAATTCACCCACAGTGGCTTCAGGAGGAAGCAGAGGAAAATGGTTGATAAAAGCACCCCTAAGAACTTTAATTAAAACAGTCTCTAGTTAATACCACAAATTTTGCAAATAAACACCTCAAGCCTATAACTCACTCCCAGGTATCTATTGTTCTATACACAACCCACCCTGAAACCCACGATTCAATTCCAGTCTGTAACTCACTCCAGGGTGTCTGTTATTCCATATATAAACCAACCTGAACCTTCGATTAGATTCCAGTCTGTAACTCGCTCTAGGGTATCTGTTATTCTGTGTATAAAACATTCTGAATCCCACGATTACATTCCAATCTGTAACTCACTCTAAGGTATTTGTTATTCTGTAAATAAGACACTCTGAAACCTTTGATTAGATTCCAGTCTGTAACACACTCCCTGTATCTGTTATTCTGTATATAAATCACTCTGAACTCCTTGATCAGATTTCAGTCTGTAACTCACTCCCTGTTTCTGTTATTCTATATATACAACATCCTGAATCCCTCAATTAGATTTCAGTCTGTAACTCACTCTGTTATTCTGTTATTCTATATATACAACACTCTGAATCCTTCGATTAGATTCCAGTTTGTAACTCACTCTCGGGTATCTGTTATTCATTATGTAAACCCCTCTGAACCACTTGATTAGATTCCAGTCTGTAATTCATTCTAGGGTTTCTGCTTTTTATGTACAACCCACCCTGAACCCCTCTATTTGATTTCAAACTATAACTCATCCCAGGGTCTCTGTTATTCAAGATATAACCCACGCTGAACCCCTCGATTCGATTCCTGTCTGTAACTCACTCTAGGGTATCGGTTATTCTATATATAAAACACTCTGAACCCCTCAATTCAATTCCAGTCTGTAACTCACTCTAGGATATCTATGTACAACCCACCCTGAGCCCTTGATTCGATTCCAGTTTGTAACTCACTCCCAGTATCTGTTATTCATTATATAAATCCTCTGAACCCCTCAGTTAGATTCCAGTCTGTAACTCACTCTCAGGGTATCTGTTATTCTATATACAACCCACACTGAACCCTTGATACGATTCCAGTCTGTATCTCAGTCCCTGTATCTGTTATTCTGAATATAAAACATTCTGAATCCCTCGGTACGATTCCAGTCTCTATCTCAGTCCCTGTATCAGTTATTCTGTGGAGGAAGTGAGGACTCCAGATACTGCAAATCAGAGCTTAAAATGTGTTGCTGGAAAAGCACAGCAGGTCAGGCAGCATCAAAGAAACAGGAGAATCGACATTTCAGTCATAAACCCTACTTCAGGAATGAGGAGGGTATGCCAAGCAGGCTAAGATAAAAGGTAGGGAGGAGGGACTTGGGAGAGGGGCGTTGGAAATACGATAGGTGGAAGGAGGTTAAGGTGAGGGTGATAGGCCGGAGAGGGGGGTGGGGGCGGAGAGGTCGGGAAGAAGATTGCAGGTCAAGAGGGCGGTGCTGAGTCTGAGGGTTGGGACTGAGATAATGTGGGGAGGGGGGTGGAAATGAGGAAGCTGGAGAAGTCTGCATTCATCCCTTGTGGTTGGAGGGTTCCTAGGCGGAAGATGAGGCACTCTTCTTCCAGGCGTTGTGTTGCCATGGTCTGGCGATGGAGGAGGCCAAGGACCTGCATGTCCTTGGTGGAGTGGGAGGGGGAGTTAAAGTGTTCAGCCACGGGGTGGTTGGGTTGGTTGGTGCGGGTGTCCCAGAGGTGTTCTCTGAAACGTTCCGCAAGTAGGCGGCCTGTCTCCCCAATACAGAGGAGGCCACATCGGGTGCAGCGGATGCATTAAATGATGTGTGTAGAGGTGCAGGGGAATTTGTGATGGATATGGAAGGAACCCTTGCGGCCTTGGAGGGAGGTGAGGAGGGAGGTGTGGGCGCAAGTATTGAACTTCTTGTGGTTGCAGGGGAAGGTGCCGGGAGTGGAGGTTGGGTTGGTGGGGGGTGTGGATCTGACGAGGGAGTCGTGGAGGGAGTGGTCTTTCTGGAACGCTGATGGGGAGGGGAGGGAAATATATCCCTGGTGGTGGGGTCTGTTTGGAGGTGGCGGAAATGATGAAGGATGAATGTAGGTAGCTGCGCATGGCTGCCTCCTCCAAACAGACCCCACCACCAAGGATATATTTCCCTCCCCACCCCTATCAGTTCCTCCATGACTCCCTCATCAGATCCACACCCCCACCCCCTCTCCGGCCTGTCACCCTCACCTTAACCTCCTTCTACCTATCGTATTCCTGGCGCCCTTCCCCCAAGTCCCTCCTCCCTACCTTTTATCTTAGCCTGCTTGGCACACCCTCCTCATTCTTGATAAGGGCTTATGCCCGAAATGTCGATTCTCCTGTTCCTGTGATGCTGCCTGACCTGCTGCGCTTTTCCAGCAACACATTTTTAAGCTCAGTTATTCTGTGTTTTGTTTGTTCACTCACGGGACATGGATGTCCTTAGCTTGGCCAGCATTTACTGCCCAACCCTAATGGCTGTTAAAAGTCAAAAATATGCAAACGACAAAGCATACAATGTGGTGATGATTAGTGAGATGCCAGGGGATTGGAACACCTTCAAAAATTAAGAGGACAACCAAAGATAGCATTAAGGCTGGAGAAGTTGAAATATGATGGTAAGCTAGTTATTATATCGAAAAAGATTGCAAGAGGATTATTTTTAGATATATAAATGCTAGGAGAGATGCAAGCGTGGTCATTGACCTGTTGGAAATTGAGATTGGCGAAGAAATAATGGGGAACAAAGAAATGGCAGTGGAACTTTGCATCAGTTTTCACAATTAAAGACACCAGCAGCATACCCGAAATTCAAGAGAGTCAGGAGGTAGAGGTGAATGTAGTGGCCATCACTAAGGAGCAGGTGATGGGGAAGCTGTAAGATCAGAGAATGGACTGTATCCCAGAGTTGCGAACGAATTGTAGAGACATCAGTGGTGATCTTCCAGGGATAACTGGAGTCAGGGAGAGTCCCAGAGGATGGAAAATGGCTAATGCAACATCCCTGTTTAAGAAGGGAGAGGGGGCAGAAGACAGGAAATTATTGGCTGGTTAACCTGAGCTTAGTTGTTGGTTAGAGTTTAGAGTCCATTATTAAAGATGGGACTGTGGAGTACTTGCAAGTGCGTGGTAAAATAGGGCAGAGTCAGCACAGCTTCGTCAAGGGAGGGTTAGGGTTGGGTTAGGGACAGGGTTAGGGTTAGGGTTGGGTTTAGGGTCAGGTTTAGGGTTAGATTCTGAGTTAGGGTTAGGTTCAAAGTTAGAGTGGGGATTAGGGTTAGGGTTAGGGTCAGGGTTAGGATCAGGGCTAATATCAAGATCAGGATTAGAGCTAGGGTCAGTATTAAGGTTAAGGTCAGGTTAGAGTTTAGGCCAGGGTTAGAGTCAAGGTCAGGGTTAGAGTTAGAGTCAGGGTTTCGGTGACGGTCAGGATTAGGGTTAAGATCATTTTTCAGCTTAGGGTTAAGGTCAGGGATAGGATTCGGATATCGTCAGCATTAGGGTTAGGGTCAGGTTCATGTTAGAGTTAGGTTAAGGATTAAGGTCAGGTCAAGGCCAGGTTTGGGGTCAGGATCAGGGTCAAGCATTAAGGTCTGGGTCATGATTAGGGTCACAGTTGGGGTCAGGGTTTGGGTCGCAATAGGGTTAGGGTTAGAGTCAGAATTAGGGTTAGGGTAAAAGTCAGGGTTGGGGTCAGGATCAGGGTCAGCATTAATGTCTGGGTCATGATTAGGGTCACGGTTGGGGTCAGGTTTAGGGTCAGGATTAGGGTTATGATTAGGGTCAGGATTGGGGTCAAGGTTAGCGCTAGGGTCAGGGTTAGAGTTGGGTTAGGGTTTGGGTTATGGTCAGGGTTATGGTCAGGGTTGGGGTGAGGGTCAGAGTTAGGATCAGAGATAGGATTAAGGTTTGGGTTAGGGTTTGATTTAATGTTAGGTTTCGGTTTAGGCTTAGGGTTAGGGTTAGGATTGAAGTTAGGGTTGGGTTTAGAATTTAGATTACGGTTAGGGTTAGGGTTAGGGTTAGAGTTTATGTCAGGGTTAGGGTCAGGATAGGTTGAAGGATAGGGTTAGGGTCCGGGTTAGGTTTAGGACCAGCTTTGGAGTTTAGGTCAGGGTTAGGGTCAGGATTAGGGTCAGGATAGATTTAAGGATAGGATTAGGGTCAGGATTAGGGTTAGGACCAGCTTTGGAGTTTTGGTCAGGGTTAGGATTAGCGTTAGTTTCAAGGTTAAGGTTAAGGTTAGGGTCAGAGTCATGGTTAGGGTTAATATTAAGATCAGTGTCAGGGTTAGGGTCAGGTTTAGGTTTAGAATCAGACTTATGTGTAGGGTTGGGGTTAGTCTTATGGTAGGATTAGGGTTAGTGTTCAGGTCAGGTCAGTGTTTGGATTAGGATTTGGTTTAGGGTTAGTGCTAGGGTTAGCGTCATGGTCAGGGTCAGGTTTAGGATTAGGTTCAGGGTTAGAGTCAGGGTTTGGGTCAGGGTCAGGGTCAGGCTTAGAGTTAAGGTCAGAGTTAGAATTAGAGTTATGATCAGCGTCAGGATCTGGGTTAATTTCAGGGTCAGATTCAGGGTTAGGGTTAGGCTTAGGGTTAGGGTTAGGGTTGGGGTTAGGTTTAGGGTCAGGGTTAGGTTTATAGTCAGTGTCAGGATCAGGGTTAGGGTCCGGATCAGGGTTAGGGTTAGGGTCAAGGTTAGGATTAGTGCCAGGGTTAGGGTTATAGTTAGGGTCAGGTTCAGGGTTAGGGTTGGTCAGGGTTATAGTTAGGGTCAGGGTCAGGGTTAGGGTTGTTAGTGTCAGGGTTAGGCTTATAGTTAGGGTCAGGGTTATAGTTAGGGTCAGAGTCAGGGTTAGGGTTAGAGTTAGGGTTAGCATCAGGATCAGGGTCAGGGTTAGGATTAGGTTCAGGGTTAGAGTCAGGGTTTGGGTCAGGGACAGGTTTAGAGTTAAGGTCAGAGTTAGAATTAGAGTTATGATCAGGGTCAGAATCTGGGTTAATGTTAGGGTCAAGGTCAGGGTTAGGGTTGGGGTTAGGTTTAGGGTCAGGGTTAGGTTTATAGTTAGTGTCAGGATCAGGGTTAAGGTCAGGATCAGGGTTAGGGTTAGGGTCAAGGTTAGGATTAGTGCCAGGGTTAGGGTTATAGTTAGGGTCAGGATCATGGTTAGGGTTATATTTAGGATCAGGGTCATGGTTAGGGTTAGGGTCAGGATCAGGGTTAGAGTTAGGGTCTGAGTTAGAGTTATAATTTGGGTCAGGATCAGAGTTAGGGTTATAGTTAGAGTCACGGTCAGGGTTAGGGTTAGGGTTAGGGTCAGGGTTAGGGTTTGGGTCATGGTTAGGGTTAGGGTCAGGGTCAGGGTCAGGATCAAGGTTAAGATAAGGGTTCGGGTCAGGGTCAGTGTTAGGGTGAGGGTTAGGGTCAGGGATAGGATTAGGGTTAGGGTCAGGGTAAGGGTTAGGGTCAGTGTTAGGTTAATGGTCAGGGTCAGGATCAGGGTTAAGGTTAGGATTAGGGTTCAGGTTAGGGTTAGGGTTAGTGTTAGTGTTAAGGTCAGGGTTGGAGTCAAAGTCCTTGTTAGGATTAGGAGCAGCATTAGGGTTAAGGTTAAGGTCAGGGTTTGGGTTAGGGTCGCGTTAGAGTTGGAGTTAGGGTCAAGATCGGGTTTGCAGTCAGGGTCATGGTTAGGGTTAGGGAATGGTTCAGGGTTAGGGTTAGGATTTGGGTTAGAGTTAGGGTCTAGGTTAGAGTTGGGGTTGGGTTTGTGTTCAGGTTCGGTTTAGGTTAGGATTAGGTTTAGAGTTGGGGTTAGGGTTTGGGTTCCGGTTAGGGTTCCAGTTAGGGTTTGGGTTAGGGTCAGGGTTAGGATCAGTGTTAGGGTTAGAGTTAGGGTCAGGGTTAGGGTTAGGGTCAGGTTTAGGGTCAGGGTTAGGTTGATGGTCAGGGTCAGGATCAGGGTTAAGGTTAGGGTTAGGGTTCAGGTTAGGGTTAGGGTTAGTGTTAGTGTTAAGGTCAGGGTTGGAGTCAATGTCCTTGTTAGGATTAGGATCAGCATTAGGGTTAAGGTTAAGGTCAAGGTTTGGGTTAGGGTCGCGTTAGGGTTGGAGTTAGGGTCAAGATCGGGTTTGCAGTCGGGGTCATGGTTAGGGTTAGGGAATGGTTCAGGGTTAGGGTTAGGATTTGGGTTAGAGTTAGGGTCTAGGTTAGAGTTGGAGTTAGGGTTTGTGTTCAGGTTTGGTTTAGGGTTAGGGTTAGGGTTAGAGTTGCGGTTAGGGTTTGGGCTTCGGTTAGGGTTAGGGTTAGGGTTAGGTTTCTGACCTAAGCCGTGCATTATAGTGTTAGGGTTAGGGTTAGGGTTGGGTTAGGGTTAGGGTTAGGGTTAGGGATAGGGTTAGGGTTTGGATTTGGGTTAGGGTTAGGGCTAGGTTTAGGGTTAGGGTTAGGATTAGGGTTAAGGATAGGGTTAGGGTTGGGTTCGGGTTTGGGTTTCGGTTAGGATTTGGGTTAGGGTTAGGGCTTGGGTTAGGCTAAGGTTTCTGACCTAAGCTGTACATAATGCAGCGTTGTATAATCTACCTTCTGGTGAGGTCATTCCATTTGATCTAATTACGAGCTGCAGTACAAAGCCAGTAGAGTGTAAATGGGCTGATGGGTCTCTTGCTGTGATGCTGTGCTTATTTTAACCCAGTGTGAAGAATTCAAGCTTTCTTTCATCTTTCCCCTCACTGCGTTCCTTTATCCTCCAGCTTCTACCTCGTAAAGCCTGGCTCAAATTGTAAATAATTCTGAGCCTCTGTTGTAATCGTATTTGTGAGCCAGTTTGTTGCTCATTGCTTCCTGTGCCGCAAGGGGTGTTTATGGAACGCTTGTTTACCACAGGAATACGTTCTGTACTGCTGTTCAATGGAAGGCATGGACACTTTCAATGTCAGGTTGAGTTTGTTATGACGTAAATCAGGACAAAATACAATGCAGGCTTCTGCCTGTCTCCTGGGCAATTTAATTCTCTCTGCAATTGTATTTTTTTTAGATGCATGCTTCCACATGTGCAACCTTTCTTAAACAAAGCACAAAAATAAATCAACAATACTGGAACAAAGTCATTGTTGGAAATGACTGGCGGTTTAACCAATTCATTCATAGCTCAGTCTGAATACAGAAAGAAGGGGTGAAAATGTTCTGCTTGCAAAAAAAAGTTCTGTCCAAGAAAACTCAGCTTCCAATGGCCCACCACTTTCACATCCCGTCCTGTTCCCTGTCTTAGGCTTGCTGCAGTGCTCCAGTGAATCTCAGCACAATCTGGAAGAACAGCATCTCAATTTCCCCTCCGGGACCCTGCAGCCTTCAGGTCTCAATATCGATACTTTTCGAATGTGAACACCTTTCTCTAGGCCCTTTAGTCACCCCATGTGACATGACATAGATTGCTTTCAGCACAATCAGGATTAGAGTGGCGCTGGAAAAGCACAGCTGGTCAGGCAGCATCCGAGGAGCAGGAAAATCGACGAGCCGGGCAAAAACCCTTCATCGAAACGTCGATTCTCCTGCTCCTCAGATGCTGCCTGACCAGCTGTGCTTTTCCAGCACCACCCGCTTGACTCTGATGTCCAGCATCTGCAGTCCTCACTTTTGTCTACCTGCTTTCAACACAGCCAATCCATTTTCTCTCACTAATGGGGGTCCCCAATATCTGCCCCTTTGCTTTCTCCTTGGGCTTACTTTCATCCATCCCCTTTGTCTGTCTCACTGTCGTTCTTTCTCACTCTGGGCTCCACCTTTGCCTGTCCGCTCACTCCTGCCAACCCAGCACACCTTAACCTATCGTCTCCAGCTTCTCTCCCACTTTTTCCTAGCAACTATCAGCTCTGAAGAAGGGCCACTGAACTCAAGATGTGAATGCAAAATGCTCATCTAGACGGAAGGCATTGGCTCGCTCTGTCTGCGCGGGTGCTGCCCGGTCTGTTGAGATTTCCAGTATTATTTTATTCCAGTACAGATTCCAGCATCCAAGTAATTTGCTCTCTCAAAATGTTAACTCTGCTGAAGGCAGAAGGCGAAGGAGTGGTGGGGAGGAGGGAGGAGTGAGCAGACAGATGGAGATGGAGCCCAGAGAGAGAGAGAACAACAGTGAGGGGCGCTGTGGGATGGATGATAGTACGCTTCTGCACTAATGCGTGCAATTCTCGTCTCCCTCCTATCAGAAAGGTGTCGTGAAGCTTGAAAGGGTTCAGGAAAAATTTACAAGAATGTTGCCAGGGTTGGAGGGTTTGAGCTATACGGAGAGGCCGAACAGGCTGGGGCTGTTTTCCCTGGAGCGTCGGAGGCTGAGGGGTGACCTTATAGAGGTTTATAAAATCATGAGGGGCATGGATAGGATAAATAGGCAAGGTCTTTTCCCTGGGGTCGGGGAGTCCAGAACTTGAGGGCATAGGTTTAGGGTGAGAGGGGAAAGATACAAAAGAGACCTAAAGGGCAACTTTTTCACACAGAGGGTGGTATGCGTATGGAATGAGCTGCCAGAGGAAGTGGTGGAGGCTGGTACAATTGCAACATTTAAGAGGCATTTGGATGGGTATATGAATAGGAAGGGTTTGGAGGGATATGGGTCTGGTGCTGGCAAATGGGACTAGATTAATTTAGGATATCTGATCAGCATGGATGAGTTGGGCCGACGAGTCTGTTTCTGTGCTGTACATCTCTGCGACTCTCCACAGATGCTGCCAGGATTAGAGTGGTGCTGGAAAAGCACAGCGGGTCAGGCAGCATCTGAGGAGCAGGAAAATCGTCATTTTGGGCAGGAGCCCTTCTTGATGAAGGGTTTTTGCCAGAAAGGTCGATTTTCCTGTTCCTCGGATGCTGCCTGACCTGCTGTGCTTTTCCAGCACCACTCTAATCTTGACTCTGATCTCCAGCATCTGCAGAACCCGCCTTCGCCACAGACGCTGCCAGACCTGTTGAGTGTTTCTGCAGCCATTTCTGATTGTGGTTTAGATCTCCAGCACAGGGAGCTCGCGTTACGGAGATGCGTCTTACCACTGCCTTCTTGCCCTGTTAGGTTCTGGCCGAGCTGAGGAAGTGTTGGAGACGGCAATGGCCTGAGAGGGAAATACCCTTCAAGACAAGGCGTAAACGGAACTTGTCGACAGAGAGCAGTGGGATAGCCTACGCCACACAGATCTCCTTGCTGGACAGGTTCAGTCCAAAACGGAAAACATCAGACAGGGAAAACAGCCTCCACCCGTTCTGAAAAGGAGGGGTTCACACGCTACATTTGAGAAGCGATTTGTAAATGATGAAGATGAAATAATGCATGTTACATTTCTTCCTGTAAAGTGACTTCTTTGGTTTATATTCAATCTTCCTGGTTTCAAAGCTGTTGGTAACGTACCAGGTGGTCTGTCCATCAAGGGTCTCAGTGGGACAATACCCAAACCATTCTTAAGATGTTTCTGTTGCTCCAAAGGTGTCGCAATGGACTGAGCTTCTCCTGAGTAGGAACAGTCATGTCCCATTCTGGAGACCCAGGACCACATTTGGGTTGATGTTCCAGGGCAGTGCTGAGGGAGTGCTGCACTGTCATAGGGTCAGGGCTGAGGGAGTGCAGCATTATCAGAAGGTCAGTGCTGAGGGAGTGCTGCACTGTCAGAGGGTCAGGGCTGAGGGAGTGCAGCATTATCAGAAGGTCAGTGCTGAGGGAGTGCTGCACTGTCAGAGGGTCAGTGCTGAGGGAGTGCAGCACTGTCAGAGGGTCAGTGCTGAGGGAGTGCAGCACCGTCAGAGGATCAGTACTGAGGGAGTGCTGCACTGTCATAGGGTCAGCACTGAGGGAGTACCGCACTGTCATAGGGTCAGCACTGAGGGAGTACCGCACTGTTAGAGGGACAGTACTGAGGGAGTACCGCACTGTTAGAGGGACAGTACTGAAGGAGTGCCGCACTGTCAGAGGGTCAGTGCTGTGGGAGTGCTACACTGTCAGAGGGTCAGTGCTGAGGGAGTGCAGCACTGTCAGAGGGTCAGTGCTGAGGGAGTGCCACACTGTCACAGGGTCAGTGCTGTGGGAGTGCTGCACTATCAGAGGGTCAGTGCTGGGGTAGTGTGGCACTGTCAGAGGGTCAGTGCTGAGGGAGTGCCACACTGTCACAGGGTAGGTGCTGAGGGAGTGCAGCACTGTCATAGGGTCAGTGCAGAGGGAGTGCTGCACTGTCAGAGGGACAGCACTGTGGGAGTAACGCACAGTTAGAGGGACAGAACTGAGGGAGTGCTGCACTGTCATAGGGTCAGTGCTGAGGGAGTACCACACTGTCAGAGGGTCAGTGCTGTGGGAGTGCTGCACTATCAGAGGGTCAGTGCTGGGGTAGTGTGGCACTGTCAGAGGGTGAGTGCTGAGGGAGTGCCGCACTGTCACAGGGTAGGTGCTGAGGGAGTGCTGTACTGTCATAGTGTCTGTGCAGAGGGCGTGCTGCACTGTCAGAGGGACAGCACTGGGGGAATGCAGCACTATCAGAGGGACAGTACTGAGGGAGTACCACACTGTCAGAGGGACAGTACTGAGGGAGTGCTGCACTGTCACAGGGTCAGTGCTGAGGGAGTACCACACTGTCAGAGGGTCTATGCTGAGGGGGTGCGGCACTGTCAGAGGGTCAGTGCTAAGGGAATGCCGCACTGTCAGAGGGTCATTACTGAGGGAGTGCCGCACTGTCAGAGGGTAAGTGCTGAGGGAGTGCTGCACTGTCAGAGGGTCAGTGCTGAGGGAATGCCGCACTGTCACAGGGTAGGTGCTGAGGGAGTGCTGCACTGTCAGAGGGTCAGTGCTGAGGGAGTGCTGCACATTCAGAGGGTCAGTGCTGAGGGAGTGCTGCACTGTCAGAGGGACAGTACTGTGGGAGTACCACACTGTCAGAGGGTCAGTGCTGTGGGAGTGCTGCACTATCAGAGGGTCAGTGCTGAGGTAGTGTGGCACTGTCAGAGGGTGAGTGCTGAGGGAGTGCCGCACTGTCACAGGGTAGGTGCTGAGGGAGTGCTGCACTGTCACAGTGTCTGTGCAGAGGGCGTGCTGCACTGTCAGAGGGACAGCACTGGGGGAATGCAGCACTATTAGAGGGACAGTACTGAGGGAGTACCACACTGTCAGAGGGACAGTACTGAGGGAGTGCTGCACTGTCAGAGGGTCAGTGCTGAGGGAGTGCTGCACTGTCAGAGGATCAGTGCTGAGGGAGTGCTGCACTGTCAGAGGGTCAGTGCTGAGGGAGTGCTGCACTGTCAGAGGATCAGTGCTGAGGGAGTGCTGCACTGTTAGAGTGTTAGTGCTGAGGGAGTGCTGCACATTCAGAGGATCAGTGCTGAGGGAATGCCGCACTGTCAGAGGGTCAGTGCTGAGGGAGTGCAGCATTGTCATAGGGTCAGTGCTGAGGGAGTGCGGCACTGTCAGAGAGTCAGTGCTGAGGGAGTGCGGCACTGTCAGAGGGTCAGTACTGAGGGAGTGCTGCACTGTCAGAGGGTCAGTGCTGAGGGAGTGCAGCATTGTCAGAGGGTCAGTGCTGAGGGAGTGCCGCACTGTCAGTGTGCCAGTGCTTTGTTGACAATTTGGAAGTGAC
This sequence comes from Hemiscyllium ocellatum, assembly GCF_020745735.1. NCBI lineage: Eukaryota > Metazoa > Chordata > Chondrichthyes > Orectolobiformes > Hemiscylliidae > Hemiscyllium > Hemiscyllium ocellatum. The sequence continues at coordinate 129,995,523 of NC_083405.1, forward strand.
TTTGCGAGACGGTGTTACTGGGGCAGAGTTGCAGACATTCACTTTGAGACTTACATAAGAGTTGGGAGCAGGACCCTCTCTGATCTACTCAGCAATTCAACCCGATCCTGTCTGTACTTTGCTGTCTAATTCCTGGATCCCCTCGAGCCCAGATCTCTGTGGCAGCCATTAATGTACTCTGAACAGAGCATTTACATAACCACTGGTCTGGAGGGTTCAGAGTGGTGGTGATGGTATTAATTCCTCCCCTGTATTCTTTTGTATTAATGGGATGTTCAAAGTATGTTCCACTGTGAAGACTGATTGAAGATATCTGTTTAATTTCTCTGCTGTTTGCTTGCTCCCAAAACCCCCATCTCCCCAGATTCATCTTCACTTTGACCTCTCCCTTCCTTTTGATGTACAGAGGAATCTCAGTTATCTGAAGGAGATGGTTGGACAGTATTTCGTTTAGATGATCGATTCAATGCTGGGGCTCAGAGTTTTTAAAGTGTGTTCCCCGTTCAGCAGCACACAGCACCCTCGCCCCCAACATTTCCCCACACCCCCAACACCACCCCCACTCCTGTCCAATACCAACCCCCAATGCCGTACAACACCACCACCCCCAACCCCAACATTGCCCCCGCCCCCCCAACCCTGTCCAACACCTCCCCCACCCCCAACACCGCCCCCCACCCCAACAATGCCCCACCCCAACACTGCCCCCCAACACCCCCCCACCCCCAACACCTCCCCCATCCAGAAAACCGCCCCCGCCTCCAGCACTGCCCCCGCCCCCAACATCGCCCTGCCCCCAACACCATCCCCGCCCCAACACTGCCCCGCCCCAGCACTACCCCCGCCCCAACACCACCCCGTCCCCAACAATGCCCCCACCCCCAACACCTCCTCCCACCACCCAACATGCCCCCACCTCCACAACCATGTCCAACACCTCCCCCTGCCCCCAACTCCACCCCCACTCCCCCAAACCTGTCCAACACCACCTCCACCCCCCAACCCTGTCCAACACCTCCCCCTGCCCCCTAACACTGTCCCCACCCCCCAACCCTGTCCAACACCTCCCCCTGCCCCCCAACACCACCTCCACCCCCCTAACCCTGTCCAACACCTCCCCCTGCCCCCTAACACTGTCCCCACCCCCCAACCCTGTCCAACACCTCCCCCTGCCCCCAAACACTGTCCCCACTCCCCAACCCTGTCCAACACCTCCCCCTGCCCCCCAACACCACCTCCACCCCCCAACCCTGTCCAACACCTCCCCCTGCCCCCAACACCACCTCCACCCCCCTAACCCTGTCCAACACCTCCCCCTGCCCCCTAACACTGTCCCCACCCCCAACCCTGTCCAACACCTCCCCCTGCCCCCCAACACCACCTCCACCCCCTAACCCTGTCCAACACCTCCCCCTGCCCCCTAACACTGTCCCCACCCCCCAACCCTGTCCAACACCTCCCCCGCCCTCAACACAGCCCCTAACCCTGTCCAACACAGCCCCCCCCCCCCCCACCAACACTGCCCCCGCGCCCCCAACCCCGGATTGTCCCAGCAACACTTTTAATCACGGTAAACAAATGGCACGATCAGTGTCGGACACACGTCTTTGATGTAATGTGTCTGTCGGGATCTCGAGATGTCCTTCGGAAAATCCAATTTTTGGATAATTGGTGTTCAGATAATCGAGGTTCCTCTGTAGTTAAAGAAGCTCTGACTGTCAGCTTTTATCTCCCTCACAAGTTTGGTCTCTTGGTTTATTTCCCCTCTCTTTATTAGTTTTCCCATCCTTCTTTTTGAGATTCTGCATTTATTCCAGTCCAAGGGACTGTCACTCACTTATGCCTTGTCTTTCAATGTGACTCCTTCCTTAATTTCCTTGGTGAGCCATGATTGGTTTATCCCTCCCTTTGCATCTTTCCTCCTTAGTGAGATATTTTCACTGAGAGTGCTTCGCTGCTTGCTTACTGTCATTCCTGCTAATCCAGCCTCCAAGACCACTTTCGCTAACTCCATCCTCATTTCACTGTAATTCCTTTTGTTTAAGTTAAACACAGTTGCTTCTCACCCAGTCATAGAGTCATAGAGATGTACAGCACAGAAACAGACCCTTTGGTCCAACCCTTCCAAACCGACCAGATATCTCAACCCAGTCTAGTCCCACCTGCCAGCACCCGGCCCATATCCCTCCAAACCCTTCCTATTCATATACCCATCCAGATGCCTCTTAAATGTTGTAATTGTACCAGTCTCCACCACTTCCTCTGGCAGCTCATTCCATACACGTATCACCCACTGTGTGAAAACGTTGCCCCTTAGGTCCCTTTTATATCTTTCCCCTCTCACCGTAAACCTATGCCCTCTAGTTCTGGACTCCCCCATCCAGGGGAAAAAAAAACCTTGTCTATTTATCCTATCCGTGTCTCTCATAATTTTATAAACCTCTGTAAGGTCACGCCTCAGCCTCCGATGCTCCAGGGAAAACAGCCCCAGCCTGTTCAGCCTCTCCCTATAGCTCAAACCCTCCAACCCTTTTCAAGTTTCACAACATCCTTTCTGTTGGGGGGAGACCAGAATCACATGCAATATTCCAATCGTGGCCTCACAAATGTCCTGTGCAGCAGCATTTTCTCACACTCAAGCTGAATATTAAATCCTGTTATGTTATGATAACTACTTCCTAACGGATCTTCTGCTGTCAGTTCATTGGTTAAATTTACCTCATCCCCTCTTGCCAGATCCAAGTAAGCCTGTTCCCCTGGTTGGCTCCATGTCATAGAGGTCTCGGTGATAATCACTCATATTGTCTATGAATTCATTCCAATCCTTTCCAACTTGATTGACCCAATTAACATAAAAATTAAAGTCACCCTGACTCTATTCCTTTTATATGCTGCTATGATTTAGTCATTTATAACATATCCTCCAACATTATACTGTTTGGAGGTGTATCCATGTCTTCTATCCCTGGCTCTTAGTCACATCGGCCGAAATAGGTTCGACACACAATTTGTGTCATTTAAGATGTACCTAGCCAGATACATGAATGGACAGGGAGCAGAGGGATACAAATCCTTCAGAATAAGGTGACAGGTTTTGATAGAGGATTTGATTCGGCACAGGCTCGGAGGGCCGAAGGGCCTGTTCCTGTCCTGGAAGGTTCTTTGTGCTTTGTGACTGCTCCTCAGTAGTGTTCCGCTCGCTGCAAAAGCCCTTGGCGACGGAATGCGTGCTGCTTTACTTTCCTTTGTGGTCAGACAACGCTGCGAATTTTGGCGAACTCCCCACAACGCGGCATTCTCGGGAGTGCTGTCATCCCAGGGTCTGTTGTGGTTCAGGAATGTTGTGAGGAAAAGCAACAAGCCAGAGTGGCTTGGGAATGCCGACACTGTAAATAATGCCATGTGTATAAAAGCAAGCACTGAATCTTTGAACGGTATTTGTCGAGCCTACACCTACCTGCGTGAATGTTTATTTAACCTGCTGTAAATAGTTGTTATTGTATCATTCCAATTGTTTCCAAGATTAATTTGTTCGCGGCTAAATAAACATAAATCTGAAATAAATACCTGTCATTCTAAACCTCCACCTCGTTCTTCATGTAACCTCTCTACTTTTGGGATGTTCCCGAACACAATTGGACACTCCCCAACCATCCGGATTCAAAACTGAGTTCAACAATTTCAGACAGTAATCCTTGCCTTGCTTTATTTCCTCTTCTTTGCATGTAACATACAAATTAGGAGGCCATTCAGCCCCTCAAGCCTGTTCCACTATTCAATAGGATCTTGGTTTGGAGATGGCGGTGTTGGACTGGGGCGGACAAAGTTAAAAAATCACACAACTAGCAGGTTATAGTCCAACAGGTTTAATTGGAAGCACTAGCTTTGGGAGCGCCACTCCTTCATCAGGTGGTTGTGGAGGACACAATTGTAAGGCACAGAATTTATAGCAAATAGGATCATGGTTGATCTGATGACTTCACCTTCCAGTCTTAAATGGGTGACCCCTTATGTTTTGTGACTTTGTTAATTAGCAATACGGAATGGCTCCAAGGTGGTTTTTGCTTTTCCAATTGGATTGATCTTTGTCGGATTTGCAAATGGAGTTTAATTTCAATAGATGCGAGGTGCTGCATTTTGGAAAATCAAATTAGGGCAGGACTTATACATTTAATTAGATTAGTTACAGTGTGGAAACAGGCCCTTCAGCCCAACAAGTCCACACCAACCCTCCAAAGAGCAACCCACCACCCTACATTTACCCCTTCACCCAACACTACGGGCAATTTAGCATGGCCAATTCACCTAACCTGCACATCTTTGGGAGGAAACCGGAGCACGCAGACACGGGGAGAATGTGCAAACTCCACACAGTCAGTTGCCTGAGTTGGGAATTGAACCCGGGTCTCTGGCGCTGTGAGGCAGCAGTGCTAACCACTGTGTCACCATGCCACCCCTTATCTCAAGATTCATCATGTTCCTCTCCTCCGTGAACACTGATGCAAAGTAATCGTTCAGAATCTCACTCATTCTCTCAGGTTCAACACACAGCCTTCCTTCATTATCCTTTAGTGGACCAATCCTTTCTCTAGTTACCCGCTTCTTATATAAAAATAAAATGCTTTGGGATTCACCTTAATTCTGCTAACTAAAGCTATTCCATCACCCCTTTTAGCCCGCTTGATTCCTTGTTTAAGACTTGTCTTACTCTTCCGATATTCCTCCAGGGCCTGTTCTGTTCTCAGCTGCCTAGACCTTATGTATGCTTCCCTTCCCTCTTGGCTAGTCACACAATTTTCCCTGTCATCCACGGTTCACGAATCTTGCCCTTCCTAACCTTTGCCTTCAACAGGACATGCCTATCCTGCACTACCTTTAATCTATCTTTGAAAGCCTCCCACATCTCAAATGTGGACTTCTCTTCAAATAGCTGTGTCCAATCTACATTTCCCAGCTCCTGCCTAATTTTGATATAATTGACCTTGGCCCAGTTTAGTACTCTTCCCTTAGGACCACTCTCTCCTTTATTTATGAGTATTCTAAAACTTACAGAATTGTGGTTACTGTTCCCAAAGAAATCCCCCACTGCAACTTCTACCACCTGTCCTGTCTCGTTCCTAGTACCAGGTCCAATATGGCCTCTTCCCTCATCGGGCTATTGACCTGCTGCTCTAGAAAACTCTCCTGGACGCATCGTACAAATTCTACTCAATCCAGACCTCTGACACCAAGTGTATCCCAGTCAATATTGGGAAAATTAAAATCTCCCATCCCCACTTCCCTATTGCCTCTACATCTATTCATAATCGGTTTACCTATTTGTTCTTCTACCTCATGCTCGCTGTTGGGAGGTCTGTAATACAGCCTCAATAATGTAACTGCACCCTTCTTATTTCTCAGCTCCACCCATAATGCCTCACTGCTCCAGCCCTCCATAGTGTCCTCCTTTAGCACAGCTGTGATATCGTCCCTGACCAGCAATGCAACTCCACCCCCTCTTTTACTTCCCTCCCTTTCCTGTCTGAAGTGTCTATATCCTGGAACATTCAGTTGCCAATCATCATGTCCTTCCTTCAATCAAGTCTCTGTGATGGCAATAACATCATACGCCCAGGCACCAATCCAAGCCCTAAGTTCATCTGCCTGACACACTATACTCCTTGCATTAAAGTAGATGCATTTCAGGCCACCAATTCTTTTGCACTCACCTGCTCTCTGCCTAGTCTTCCCTTTATTAATGCTATCTTCATGATTCTTAGTCTCCCATCTCCAACTCGCTGCCGACTTGTTTTCTCTACCGGTTCCCAGTCCCCTGCCACATTAGTTTTAAACCCTCCCCAACAGCAGTAGCAAAAACTCCCCCAAGGACATTGGTTCAGGTCTGGTTCAGATGTAGACAGTCCCTTTTGTAATAGCCCCACCTTCCCCAGAACTGGTCCCAATGTCCAACAAATCTGAACCCCTCCCTCCTACACCATCTCTCAAGCCACGTGTTCATCCTGCCTATTTTGTTTCATTTCTACACTGACTAGCACATGGCACTGGTAGTCATCCTGAGATCACCAGCTTTGAGGTCCTCCCCTTTAACTTCTTTCCTAGCTCCCTGAAGTCTTCTTCAGGACCTCATCTCCTTTTTGACTTATATCATTGGTGCCTATAAGCACCATGACAACTGGCTGTTCACCCTCCCCTATTCGAATGCTCTGCAGCCAATCGGTGTCATCCCGGACCTGAGCTCCTGGGAGGCAACATACCATCCGGGAGTCCCGTTTCAGCCACAGAACCGCCTATCTACTCCCCTCACAACAGAATCCCCTCACAATAGAATCCCCTATGATTATGGCCCTACTAGTCTTTTTCCCGCCCTTCCAAACAGCAGTGCCCACCACGGTGCCATGATCTTGACAACTGCTGCCCTCCCCTGGTGAGCCATCTCCCCCAATAGTATCCAAAACGGTATACCTGTTTCAGAGGGAGATAACCACAGGGGATACCTGCATCGCCTTCCTACTTTATCTCTGCTTTTTGGTCACCCATTCGCTGTTTCCCTCAGCAACTCTAACCTGCGGTGTGACCAGTTTGCCAGACGTACTATCCACGACCTCGTCAGCATCGCGGATGCTCCACAGTGAGTCCGTCCGCAGCTCCAGAGCCGTCATGAGGTCAAACAAGAGCTGCTGCTGGACACACTTCTTCCTAGTGTAAGAGTCAGGAACGTCAGCCACGTCCCTGAGCTCCCACATAAGGCAAGAGGCACATGTCACCGGTCTGAGGTTTTTTAGGTTAGACTTACAGTGTGGAAACAAGCCCTTCGGCCCAACAAGTCCACACCAACCCGCCGAAGCGCAACCCACCCATACCCCTACATTTACCCCATTACCTAACACTACGGGCAATTTAGCATGACCAATTCACCTGACCCGCACATCTTTGGACTGTGGGAGGAAACCGGAGCACCCGGAGGAAACCCACGCAGACACGGGGAGAACGTGCAAACTCCACGCAGCCCCTTGTCATTGTAGGCCTTAGTTTTACATCAACTAACTAAAACCAAACAATGCACTCCATAAAGGAAAAAGAAAGATAAGAAATAGGGAGTTTTTCTTCTGTTCAGAGGAGGGGGCCGGGAGGGAGATACTACCCGTGTAGTATTTCGGGTTTAGCCACTGCCCAAATATAAATTAAGCCCTTACCTTCCCGGCAGCCCTCGCTTCACTCCTCCTTCTCTGCTCGCTGCTCTGGCAAAATGGAGGGCCTTAGTGGTAAGGTCTTGGGGAGTGTTGATGGACAAAGAGACCTTGGAGTGCAGGTTGATAGCTCCTTGAAAGTGGAGTCGCAGGTAGATAGGATAGTGAAGAAGGCGTTTGATATGCTTTCCTTTATTGGTCAGAGTATTGAGTACAGGAATTGGGAGGTCATGTTGCGGCTGTACTGGACATTGGTTAGGCCACTGTTGGAATATTATGTGCAATTCTGGTCTCCTTCCTATCAGAAAGATGATGTGAAACTTGAAAGGGTTCAGAAAAGATTTACAAGCGTTGGAGGATTTGAGCTATAGGGAGAGGCTGAATAGGCTGGGGCTGTTTTCCCTGGAGCGTCAAAGGCTGAGAGGTGACCGTATAGAAGTATAAAAAATTATGAGGTGCATGGATAAGATAAATAGACAAAGTCTTTTCCTGGGGATCGAGGAGTCCAAAACTAGAGGGCATAGGTTTAGGGTGAGAGGGGAAAGATATAAACGGTACGCAAGGGGCAACTTTTTCACATGGAGGGTGGTACGGGTGTGGAATGAGTTGCCAGAGGAAGTGGTGGAGGCTGGTACAATTACAACATTTAAGAGGCATTTGGATGGGTATATGAATAGGAAGGGTTTGGAGGGATATGGGCCGGGTGCTGGCAGGTGGGACTAGATTGGGTAGGGATATCTGGTCGGCATGGACAGGTTGGACCGAAGGGTCTGTTTCTGTGCTGTACATCTCTATGACTCTATGGCTCTAATCTGGTCAATACTGACATTTCCCTTGCAGTTACTCTCAAGTCTAAATCCATTTGTGTCCTCGCTTCCCCCATACACTTGTGTATTTGTGTCCTCGCTCCCCCATACACTTGTGTATTTGTGTCCTCGCTCCCCCATACACTTGCCTGCTTTCACCTTGAGTGTGATTAAAAGCTGATACTGACAAATCCCCAGCTCACTGAGATCAGACGTTACTCCTGAATTATTTCTTCAGTGCAGTCGTGACCTTTTTGTGTTTATTGCCACTGCTTCTGGTAAGCGAGTGAACATAAAACATCTATCTGTTCATAATTTCCGAGACTTCAATTAGGTATCTGCACAAACAGCTTTTCTGTAAACAACTTCAGTCTGCCTTATTTCTTTCTAATATTTCACATCTCTTGTCCCTCGTTAACATTTTTGCAAATTTCTCCATGTTCTCCAGTGCCTCAATATTCTTAAAGTAACATGGAGGCAAATAAAAAAAATGGAAAGGCTACAGTGAGTTGATTCTAGTAATAAGCTGAGGATCCAGGAACTAGAGTAGGCCATTCGGCCCCTCAGGGCTACTCTAACACTCAATAGGATCATGGCTGTTCTGACAATCCTCATGTCCACTTTCCTGACCTTTCCCCCGTAATTTGAATTCATGAAAAAAAAAGGAATTAAAGGGTTTAAAGATGACCAGGAATCCATTGACGATTGTCGGAAAATCCCATCTGGTTCACTAATGTCCTTTAGGGAAGAAACCACCATCTTTACCTTGTCTGGCCTACACATGACTCCAGACCTACAGTAATGGGGATGACTCTTAACTACTCTCTGGGCAATGAGGGATGGGCAATAAATGGCTGGCCGAGACAGTGACACTCACACCCCATGAATAAATGAAAAAAAAACCCTTGATTGCCTGACTGATCAAGAATCTCTCCATCTCAGCCCTAAATATACAGGGAACTGCTCACACTCCTCTCAGTGACAAGATGTTCCAAAGAAACTTCCCCTCATCTCAGTCTTACCTTTGCGCTGTTATATCCTCCAGTACCAGAGTCCATCTGGTACTGGACTCTCCCACGAGGGGAAACATTCTCTCAGCATTGACCCTGTCAAGTCCTTTAAGAATCCGATATGTTTCAAGGAGATCACCTCTCTCATTCTTCTAAACCGCAGTGTATAGAATCCCAAACTGTTCAGCTTTTGTTCATAAGACAATCCCTCCAAACTGGGACCATCTTAGTGAACCTCCTGCATCCAATGAAATGATATCTTTCCTTAAATAAGGGAACAAAGCTGCTCCAGATGTGGTCTCCCCAGCACCTTGTACTTCTCATACTCCAACCCCCTTGGAATACAGGCCAACATCCCATGAGCCTTCTTGATTATGATGACACGTTACACTCCATATTGTCTGGAGGCCTTAACTTTTGAAGGGCTGTGGAAAAAGGGAATTTATTTTGAGTTTTGCAGAAATACTTGAAGTAGTTTATTTAATAAGAGGTGAAAATGTGTTGCTGGAAAAGCGCAGCAGGTCAGGCAGCATCCAAGGAACAGGAAATTCGACGTTTCGGGCATAAGCCCTTCTTCAGGATTCTTGATGAAGGGCTTATGCCCGAAACATCAAATTTCCTGATCCTCGGATGCTGCCTGACCTGCTGCGCTTTTCCAGCAACACATTTTCAGCTCTGATCTCCAGCATCTGCAGACCTCACTTTCTCCTATTTAAAAAGAGGTCACGGTACGTTTACCGTGGGCTTTGAAGATTTAGTTTAGTTCAGTCAGAGGAAAGCCTGCTGGGGAGGAGCTGTCCTCTGGAGCCTCCAGTGTCTGAATGTAAAACCTTCTACCTCTGTCCCAGGATGAAACTTATATGTCCTCTTGGAAGAGCGATTGATTAAAGAAACAGCTCAGGATTGTTTTGCCGAGCCAGCTGCGTTTGCAAGACTTTAGGAACAATGGTGTGAGAATTCTAACAGGGACACACAAGCCAGAACACAATAAAAAGAATTTCCTCTGCTTTTCTCCATTTATCTTCAAGAATAACCTATTGACTAAAGTACTTTCCTTATAATGCTAACCTTTGCAGATAAATCAGTTCCTTTTTACCCCTTCTTTCCTCAAGTACATGTTGGGAGGTGGTGTAGGACATTGGTTAGGCCTCTACTGGAATATTGCATTCACTTCTGGTCTCTCTGCTATGGGAAGGATGCTGTGAAACTTGAAAGTGTTCAGAAAAGATTTACAAGGATGTTGAAGGTTTGAGTTCAAGGGAGGGGCTGAACAGGCTGGGGCTGTTTTCCCTGGAACATCGGAGGCTGAGGCGTGACCTCATAGAGGTTTATAAATTCATGAGGGACACGGATAGGGGAAATAGACAAGGGGAAAGTGAGGACTGCAGATGTTGAAGATTAGAGTCAAGAGTGTGGTGCTGGAAAACCACAGCAGGTCAGACAGCATCTGAGGAGCAGGAGAGTCAACGTTTTGGGCAAAAGCCCTTCATCAGGAATGGACAAGGTCTTTTCCCTGGGGTGGGGGAGTTCAGAACTAGAGGGCATAGGTTTAAGGTGAAAGGGGAAAGATTTAAAAGGGACCTAAGGGACAACTGTTTCATGTAGAGAGTGGTACGTATATGGAGGAACTGGTGGAGGCTGGTATAATTATAATATTTAAAAGACATCTGGATGGGTTTATGAATAGAAAGGATTTAGAGGGATATAGACCGGGTGCTGGCAAATGGGACTAGATTGGGTTGGGATATCTGGTCAGCATGGACAAGTTGGACTGAAGGGTCTGTTTCCATGCTGTATATCTCTATGACTCTATGACGCTAATTGAAGATTCATTTGTGTCTTTGATCTTGAAGTTGTTTAGATGAGAAAAGGGAAATTTTAATTTTTTCTTATTCTTCTGTGGGATACAGATGTCACTGGCTGAGCCCAGCATTTATTGCCTGTCCCTAGTTGCCTCCTTGAGAAGGTGAGGGTGAGCTGCCTTCTTGAACCGCTGCAGTCCACCTGCTGTGGGTTGACCCACGATGCCCTGAGGGAGGGAATTCCAGGATTGTGACCCAGCGACAGGGACGGAACGGTGATATACAGTAGAAACCCCATATCCACGGATGCGGTTTCTGCAGCTTCAGTTATCCGTGGATTAGCGAAAGTATTACATGGAACATTCCAGAAATAACTCCAGGGGGCGGCCGGGTGGTAAATTTCCCATTTGAATGATAGGATCCTCAACTATCCCTGATTTCAGGCCTTCGTGGTAGGTCTTGGAATATAGGGTGGGAGGGGAGGGGTGGGGATATTTCCAAGTCAGGATGGTGAGTGGCTTGGAGGGGAAATTATATCTGCTGCCCTTGTCCTTCCAGACAGAAGTGGTCGTGGGTTTAGAAGGTGCTATCGGAGGGTCTTTGGTGAGTTTCTTTGGTCTGCCACGCTGCTCCTGATCATCAGTGGTGGAGGGGGTGGGTATTGGAGGGAATGGATCGGGGTGCCAATCAACTGGACTGCTTGCCTTGGATGGGTTTGAGCTTCTTGAGTGTTGTTGGGGCTGCCCTCAGACAGGCAAGGGGGGGGGTATTCCGTCACACTCTTGCAAGAGGCTAGAGTCAGTTCGGAGTTAAGTGCGACAAAATATCCAGCCCATGACCCAGCAGCAAGCTGAGTATTTGTACGAGGGATTCAGATAGATTTCTGAAATCTGTTTGCAGTTTCACAGTGGCTGATGAAGTAATCTAATTTTACAAGCCAAAGGGCTCAAATATCTGGCATACAAATTCAATTGGGACATTTATACTCTAATTAACAGTTATGGAATTATTATCATGACAGGTCAATAAAACAAGCAGGATAATTGGATTAAAGAGACAATGATCACAATCCCTCAGGATGATGAATGCAGTGAGATATTGGCTGCCTGGGATCGAATTTTGATGGAAAAGGTCTGACTCATTGGGACTGCAGATCTGTTTGAACAGGGGGGCATGTATAAATTGGACAGCCCTGTCAAAGTCAAAAGGAAATCAGAGCTAGCAAAAGTTATTTTATTGCAATTAAGCTCTCGATTAACTTAGAGGGATAAAGCTCAAAAGGGGCCCTTGAGATATTATTGCTGCAGTACTAGAATCTGGTTCAACTCCAGGATGCAGACTGAAGGATTGAGAATAAAACAGCAACTTCAGAATAGATTTGGAAACATCAATTTAAGCTGAACACGATTGACCAACAAGAGGGGTGGCCAATCAGAGTCGGACAAAGATGTGCAATACACTGGAGGCCGCAGGGAGTGGAGTGCATCATTTCCCCCTCCAACTCTATTTAATCCCTGCCCTCCCCTTCACTGTTTTGATCACACAGCATTGCCCTTTGATGTGAAGGGTACTGCTTGTCCCTGGCCACTCGGGTGTTTCCTTTCTTCCTGGTGGTGGAAACTGAGTAAAGTTAAAAATCACACAACACCAGGTTATAGTCCAACAGGTTTAATTGGAAGCACACTAGCTTTCGGAGTCCTGCCCCTTCATCAGGGGGATGAAGGAGCATCACTCCGAAAGCTATGCTTCCAATTAAACCTGTTGGACTATAACCTGGTGTTGTGTGATTTTTACCTTTGCACACCTCAGTCCAACACCGGCACCTCCAAATCCGAAACTGAATAAAGATTTGTGCACCTTGTGTCTTTCTCTGTGTCTCACACCTGCACACACACACAGCCTGGGTGCAGGGGAAAAATAAGCAAGTAGGCGGTAATGTGGGGGTAAAATTAAAGGGAACAAAAAAAAAGAGAAAAAAAATGCCCTGTGAGTGAAGCAGGATGGGCTGTCCTGCAGGTGGTCGGAAGGTGTGTCAGGGTGGACTGAGAACTGACAGGGGCATGGGGTGGACCGAGAGATGGAAGGGGTGCTGGGGTGAGCTGCCTTAGAGTAGCCGGAAGGTGGGAGGGACAGGGGGTTTTCTGGGTTGCTAGGGGTCTATATTTTATGCACTTTTTAATGTAATTGGACTGTCTTATATGTACTTACTGTTTTGTAACGATTGAAACTGGGATTTGAGGTTTGTCTTCATTTCCCTGAAAGCTGGTTGAAGGTGAGGGTTTGGGGCTTGACTTTGCCCTTCCTCTCCCGTGTAGAATTGCTGTTTCTCCAGATACAGCTGCTAATGCTAATTGTTTTAAAAAATGTGTATTGTTTAATAAAATTTTAAAAATACACTGTGAGCATCAAGTGAAGGAGAGAACTCTGGAATTAAGAGTCTAATGATGACCATGAAACCATTGATGATTGTCAGAATAACCCACCTGGTTCACAAATGTCCCTCAGGGGATGAAGCTGCCATCTTTACCTGGTCTGGGCTATGGGCAGCACACTGGGACTCACAGCGCCAGGGATCTGGGTTCGAATCCCCCCCCTCCAGCGACTGTCTGTGTAGAGTCTGCACATTCTGAGTACCCCCATCTCAAGGTCCAGGTTTGGCTGGATTGGCCGTGGGAAATGCGGTGGTACAGGGATGGGGTTTTGGGGGGGGGGTGAATATGGGCCGAATGGCCTGTTTCCACACTGCAGGGATTCTAGGATATGATCTTAAGCCTTCTTGAGAAACTCTGTGAAATGCTAAGAGTTGCCCTGGGATGGTAGTAGCCATGGCTGTGAAAAACAAAACCCATGTCGGGTTATGGGTATAGTCGGGACGCACTTCAGAGTTTCAGTGCAGACTGGGGATGGGCTGAATGGCCAACTTCTGCACCATAGGGATTCTATGACTCTATATATGACTCCAGACCCACAGCAAAGGCTCTTAACTGCCCTCTGGGCAATTATGTGGAATGAACACTGGTTCCACCAGCGATGTCCACTTCCCACAAATGAAAAAGGAAAAAAGGGATAAAGACGTGGTTTCCTCTTTGTTTGTTTCGGAATGTTCCAAAGCTGGGGTGATGTTTCAGCTGCGGGAGTGCGGGGGTGAATGATTGAGCTGTTCAGATCATTACAGCGATGATTCGCAATGTCATCCCAGGATAACTGTGCTGACTGACCGCCTGGAGATGACCCTCTTGTTGGTCAATCAACAGTCAAGAGTGCGGATGCTGGAAAAGCACAGCAGGACGGGCAGCATCCGAGGAGCAGGAGTGTCAATGCTTCGGGCATAAGCCCTTCATCAGGAATTACATGCAACAGCCAAATACATCAACACAGAGAATGTTTAATGAATTTCAGCACATCATCTCATCACCATTAAAAAAACTCTAATATGTACATCTATGCACATTGATTATGTCCCACCCCCTTGTAAACAGCAAATAACTAACAGCTTAAAAAAGTTCCCGATAGTTAAGAATATCACAACAACAGAGTTCACGGTGGTCTTCATTACCCTGAGAGTCACCATTTCCCTCAGGAGTAATCAGGACCACTGTCCACATCACAGAACAATATCATTACCATGAGTATCAATCTATATAGCCTCTTTTCATTGCCCATCACAATGAGCACCTCGCAGAGTTGGTGGTTCCCATTGAGTGTATAGCACAGTTCCACTCACATTGCCTGTCTTTGAAAAAAGCATTCTGATTGGATGTCCCACCCGCCCATCGCTTTTCCCTTTCCAATCTGTCGGATTCCTTCCTGAAATTTGCTCTCGGGTTCCTAACCTTCATGAACTCGAGGTTCACCGAAACTCTGCTGCCCGTGTTTGAATGCACAGCAAGGCCTGGACTCTTCCATTGCATACCGGGATGTGGATAGATGTAGGCTTCCAGTCAAACCATGACTTACTCATAAAACCCTCGCCCTTCTCTTCATCCTTATCTAGGAAGTCACAACCTGTCCCATAGCCCTCAGAGACATCGAAACTGCCTTAAACCTGGCCTCTTATTTCTGATTTTGGTTGTTATGCCATTAGTGGCTGTACTACCCAGAATTCCCTCACTTCCTTTACAACACACTCTTGACGGTGGCACAGTGGTTAGCACTGCTGCCTCACAGCGCCATGAGACCCGGGTTCAATTCCCACCTCAGGTGACTCTCTGTGTGGAGTTTGCACATTCTCTCCGTGTCTGCGTGGGTTTCCTCCGGGTGCTCTGGTTTCCTCCCACGATCCAAAAAAACGTGCAGGTTAGGTGGATTGACCGTGATAAATTGCCAGTAGTGTTAGGGTAAAGGAGTAAATGTAGGAGGACGGGTCTGGGTGGGTTAAGCTTCAGCAGGTTGGTGTGGACTTGTTGGGCCGAAGGGCCTGTTTCAACACTGTAAGTAACCTAATCTAATGTGCTTGTGCCTAATGTCTCCTTGCGTGGCTTGCTATCATACCTTGTTTCATAATGTCTCTATGAAGCACCTTGGGATACACAATGGCCTTGCGTTATTATCACTGGACTGTTAATCTAGAGACTCGGGCAATGTTCTGGGAACTGGGGTTCAAATCCTGCCTGGAATTGGAATTCAATAAAAATCTGGAATTAAGGATCTCACGATGACCATGAATCCATTGTGGGAAAAACCCATCTGGTTCACTCATGTCCTTGAGGGATGGAAACTGCCATCTTTACCAGGTCGGGCCTACATGTGACTTCAGATGCACAGCCATATTGACTCAAACTGCCCTCTGGGTAATTAGGGATGGGGCAATAAATGCTGGGTCTAGCCAGCGATGTCCTCATCCTGTGAGCAAATAAAAAAGATTCTTAGCAAACTCTTGTATTTGCAAGGATTTTCTCAGGATTCAAAAGTCGATTCCTGCAGCTCAATTTAGAGCATTGTTAGACCAACAGCAGAACATATGCCTTGGGTTAAAGGTGAGAGGGGAAAGATCTAAAAGTCACTTAAGGGGCAACTGGGGACGGCCAATAAATAAATGCTGGCCTAGCCAGTGACATCCTCATCTTATGAATCAATAATGAAAGATAATGTCATTGTCTGAAAGGCACTATACAAACACAAAGTTGGTTTGGCTGCTGTTGTTGAACTTATATCCACTGCCTGTTTTAGAAAGTGTGATTTCACAAGAATTCCCTGTGCAAACATTTCGCCTCCACAACACCCTTTCCCTCCCCCTCTCTTTTGGACAACTATCTGAAATTTCTACTGAACATGCTGCTATTTAAATCCAACTTGAAATTTCAATGTCATCATTCCAAGGTATACAATTCAATCCCGATAGGTTTGGTGGTTTGAGGTTTCTTGCCATGCAGTGGCAGTGTCCCAGTCTCTGAGCCAGGAGACCGGCTTCAAGTCTCCCCTGCTCCTGAGTTGGGTCAACACCATACTGAGTAGGCTAATCAGAGACTATCCATCTGGTGGTGTGTGGACCTGTATCTGAACAGGAGGGTGAAATGTTTAGGGTGTGGCGCTGGAAAAACACAGCCGGTCAGGCAGTGTCCGAGGAGCAGGAGAATCAACATTTTGGGTGTAAGCCTTTCATCAGGACATTCATACACCATTCCTGATGAAGGGCTTATGCCCAAAATGATGATTCTCCTGGTCCTCAAACGCTACCTGATCTGCTGTGCTTTTCCAGCACCACTCTCTTGACTCTGATCTCCAGCATCTGCAGTCCTCATTCTCCCCTCGGAGTGTGAAATATGCCCAAATGTACCCCTGGGTTAAGTTAGGGGGTGTGGGTGAGGAAACCAAGAAATCCTTCATTCTTCCCTTCACAAGGCTTCAACCCTACAGAAGGTGCTGTTAATAACCTCCTCCCAAGTTCCCTACCTCTTCGAACCTACAGCCTTAGGAAACTCATGTTTGTTGTCACCTAACCATACATGACCCCACCTCATTGTAATCTTGATGGTCTGTTACCCGGCCTAGTCAGTGGATGGTTCAGTTTTAAAGCGATCATATTTCATACGAACGCAAGAGAGAGGACATAAATGAGGCCATTCAGCCCCCCCAAGCCATCCATTCTACATTTTTGCAAGATCACTGATGATTGTCTCCCTTCGCTGGATCAGAATCCTGGAATTCCCTCCCTCAGGGCATTGTGGGTCTACCCCACAGTGGGTGAACTGCAGCGGTTCAAGAAGACAGCTCACCACCATCTTCTCAAGGGGGCAACTAGGGACGGCTGACAAATTCTGGCCCCTAGCCAGCGACGCCCAAGTCGCGTGAATGCGAGAGAAAAAAAATATGTCCTGTCTTGGCATCATCTTGCTGCCTTCTCTCTCCCATCTCTTAAAAATCGACCAATATCACTCCCCAAAAGCTGAGCTTGGTGGGAATGGGAATTGGAAAGACTTGGAGGAACCGGCCCTTGCCTCGTCCCAAGATGGCTGACCCCTAATCCTGAGACTGCAAGCCCAAGCTCTAGACTGTCCAGAGACAGGAAGCAGTCTCTCAGCATCCACCCCCGTCAATCCCTCTGGCCCCTCAAAGGCCTTTGGTGTTCTTTTTTCACTCAATAATCAATGCAACAGATCACCTCTGATACATAATCCACCCCCATTAATGCCTGCCCACTCATTCCAAGGCATCATTTGGCTTCATAGATTGATAGCACTTTGAGAGTCACATTTACATCATTAGCATAGCTAACACACTGAGAATAGTTAAGGGCTAATAAACAGGCTCTACATACACATTACATTTAATCACTTCAGCTCATGTTGGCTTTTCTGTAAAGAGACTGGATTTCATATAGAATAACCACTGCAACACTTATGTATTTGTGTTATAAACCTTCAGGTGTAAAAAAATAACTTTGTTACTCAGACCTTAGGACCAAGAGAAAGGACAGGACACCAACAGCCATTTAGCGACTCAACAGGGAATGTGATGAGTAGGATTCCGAATAACTCATCCTCCGACAACGGTTTCTGTCTGGACCCGAATTTGTACAAAATTTCATACTGATTGTCAAGAAGGGACAGAGAGAGAGGATTCACAAGTGAGTGCTTCCCATTAATACTCCCCTTTGGGGTCTGGGAGAGATGCAACCCATCAACGTTCAGGGCCAGCTTTGTCACCACCTGTCCTTGCCCCCTCCCCCACCTCAATTAAATGCTGCCAACTTCATAGAGAGTGCCATGTCCAGTCACTCGGATGTTCTTTACGAATGTCACGTTGGGGTGACTGCTACCCAGAGGAGAAAGAGGGCAGGCTAGCCTTGCTGTCGTGACAATTGACCTCATACTCCACAACTTAACCTTAATGAGTTTGGTAAGGACAGAGGATTGAATATAAAGGTTCATGGGCATTCTGGGTTAATACTGAAATGAAGCACCTCTCTGAATATTCAATGAAGGGCAAGACATGAGGAAGCTCACAGAGACAAAGGGACCTTGGGGTGTTGGTCCACAGATCCCTGAAGGTGTAGCATTGACTGTCAGAGCTGGGAAGGTATGTTGGGGCTGTACAGGACTCTGGTGAGGCTATGGCTGGAAGACTGTGTGCAGTTCTGGTCCCCACACAGTAGGAAGGATGTGAGTGTACTGGAGGGGGTACAGGGGGGATTCACCAGGATGCTGCCTGGGATGGAGCATTTCAGCGATGAACAGAGGCTGGATAAGCTTGGGATGTTTTCTACAGAGCAGAGAAGGTTGAGGATGGGGGGCCCTGGTAGAGAGGTGTGCAAGATCATGAGTAACTTGGACAGGGTGGATAGAAAGCAGCTTAGTTGAGGAGGGGGTTATAATTTTAAAATGAAAGGCAGGAGGTTAAGAAGGAGAAAGTTTTTCACCAAGAGGGTGGAATGCACGGCCCGGGAGGGGAGTTGGGGAGGGAAACTGTACAAAAAGTACTTGAGATGAGCACTTGAGGTGCCAAAACATTCAGGGCTATATGCTTAATGTGGGAAAGTGGGGCTAGTGCAGGTAGGCACGTACGTTTGGTGGGACAGACTCATAGCCTGAAGAGCCTCCTCTGTCCTGTAGGATTCTTTGATCCCCATTAACACAGGATTCTGAGGGATCAATTCTGACCTAACTCACTCAACTGGGCTTTGGCAAAAATTGGGCTCACCACTAGCATGAGCCTCCTGCCCACTTTCCCCTTAATTATAGATGGTGTTGTAGAGTCAGAGAGGCCTACAGCACAAAGAAAGGACCTTTGGCCCATCAAGTATGTGCTGGTCAAAAGCAACCACTTAACTATTCAAATCCCAATGTACCATGGCCCATCTAAATACTTCGAGTCATAGAGTCAGAGAGGTGTACAGCACGGAAACAGACCCTTCAGTCCAACTTGTCCATGCTGACCGTACTTCTTAAATATTGTGAGGATTTCTGCCTCTACACCATTTACAGGCAGTGAGCACTAAACTCATCGAGTCATAGAGTCAGATGGGATGGAAACAGACCCTTTGGTCCAACTCTTCCACGCCGCTCAGATATCTCACCCAATCTAGTCCCATTTGCCAGCAGTTGGCCCATATCCCTCCAAACCCTTCCTGTTCATATACCCATCCAGATGCCTTTTAAATGTTGTCCTCCACCATATCTTCTTGTAGCTCATTCCATGCACATACTACCCTCTGTGTGCCCCTTAGGTCCCTTTTAAACCTCCCCCCCCTTTCACCTTAAACCGATGCCCCTCTAGTTCTGGACACCCCTAACCTGTGTGGGGGAAAAAAAAAGAGACCTTGACTATTCACCCTATCCAGACTCCTCATGGATGAGGCTAAAAATGGTCAGACTCCCGAGGTTCAGTTGCAGAGAAATTTGATGTTTAATTTGAAGACCGTCCTTTCTGGGTTTGTCTGAAGGGGGCGTACTTCACCAGAATAAGCATAGAGGGAGGGGAAAGACAAAAAAAATGCTCTAGTTCCATCAGAAGATGAATTTAGAGGACCATCCCGAATCACTCACTTTCAGCTGACCTTTTAAAGAAAATAGACTTGGTTTGCCATAATCACCAGAGATTTATCTCCCAAGTTCCATTTAGAGAACTTTGGCAGCAGGTTGGAGACAGCTTAAAAAGTTAAAGAAAACCTTGCATGTTCTGACTAAACAGTATTATTTATAAGGTAGCACTGTTTATACAATGAAATGCTAAGTGCTATCTGTGTACTGAGTCACTGGGCTGCAAACAGAGTGTTGAAAGCCTCTTCAGTAACTGTCTTTTAATATCCAGATAATAAGCCTTTCTTATTTCTGCTGGGCTCATCAGAAAGTTGCATTTACTTGCATTAAACATTTATGGCAGGGCTTTTGCCTGTTCAGATAGAGAGTTAAGGCTCAGACTCCCAGAGATCTGGGACTGGGTTTCCCCTCAAGAGGGTGGGAGACAGAGTTGGCGTCCATTCCCTGAAGCTAAATCTTATCCCCATGGTTATCCAGCTGTCCACATGCTATCTAACAGGGTGCCATCTTGGGGCTTATCTGATGTTACCTTGGAACTGCAAGGTTCCACATACAAATCCCCCGTGAAGGGAGGCACCAGTGCAGTGCTGAGGGAGTGTCGCACTGTCAGAGGGTTGGTACTGAGGGAGTGTCGCACTGTCAGAGGGTCAGTGCTGAGGGAGTGTCGCATTGTCAGAGGGTCGGTACTGAGGGAGTGTCGCACTGTCAGAGGATCAGTGCTGAGGGAGCACCTCACTGTGGGAGGGTCAGTGCTGAAGGAGCACCGCACTGTCGGAGGGTCAGTGCTGAGGGAGTGCTGCACTGTTGGAGGGTCAGTGCTGAGGGAGTGCCATATCATCAGAGGGTCAGTACTGAGGGAGTGCCGCACTGTCAGAGGGTCAGTACTGAGGGAGTGCCGCACTATCAGGGGGTCAGTACTGAGGGAGTGCCGCACTGTCAGAGGGTCAGTGCTGAGGGAACGCAGCACTGTTGGAGGGTCAGTGCTGAGGGAGCAGGCGCTATCGGAGGGACAATACTAAGGGAGTGCCAAACTATCAGAGGGTCAGTTCTGAGGGAGTGCAGCACTGTCAGAGGGCCAGTGCTGAGGGTGCAGGTGCTGTTGGAGGGACAGTACTAAGGGAGTGCCACATTGTCAGAGGGTCAGTGCTAAGGATGTGTTGCACTGTCAGAGTGTCAGTACTGAAGGAGTGCTGCACTGTTGGAGGGTCAGTGCTGAGGGAATGCCGTACTGTCAGAGGGTGAGGACTGAGGGAGTGCTACACTGTCAGAAGGTCAGTGCTGAGCAAGTGTTACGCTATCGGAGGGTCAGTGCTGAGGGAGTGTCGCACTGTCAGGGGGTCAGCAATGAGGGAGTGCAGCACTGTTGGAGAGCCAATGCCTAGGGAGTGCCACACTCTCAGAGGGTCATTAATGAGGGTGTGCTGCACTGTCAGATGTTCATTGCTGAGGGAATACTGCACTGTCAGAGGGTCAGTGCTGAGGGACTGTTGCACTGTCAGAGAGTCAGTACTGAGGGATTGCCGCACTGTCGGAAGATCATGACTAAGGGAGCGTCGCACTGTCAAAGGGTCAGTATAGAGGAAGTACCGCACTATCAGAGGTGCCATCGTTCAGATGTACCACGGTGTGCCAACATCTTGCCAAAGATCCTCAGACAACACCTTCCAAACCCATGACCACTTCCATCAAGAAGGCCAAGGGCAGCAGATACACAGGAACACCACCCCCTGCAAGTTCCCCTCCAAGCCACTCACCATTCCGACTTGGAAATATATCGTGGTTCCTTCACTGTCGCTGGGTCACAATCCTGGAATTCCCTCCCTCAGGGCATTGTGGGTCAACCCACAGCAGGTGGACTGCAGCGGTTCAAGAAGACAGCTCACCCCCACCTTCTCAAGGGGGCAAGTAGGGACGGGTAATAAATGCTAGGCCCAGCCAGCAATGCCCATATCACACGAGTGAATGAATAATGAAAAACCTGAAGGGCCTCTCTGCCCACTTTGGCGATGTAACAGATTCTGTGGCTATGACTGTCTTGAAAAATAGTATCACTCAATGAACATTTCTTGAAATCTCATTATCTGGGTCTTGATCACATCAATAACTACACCTATAAATGTTGGCAGGACACAGATATGTGTGACACTGACACACACAGACACACAGAGACATACACACACACACATAGACACACTGAAACATGCACAGATAGACAGTCGGACACACACAGATACACACACTTACACACAGATACACGCATACACACACACACACACAGAACACACATACGGGCACACAGACACACACACAGACACACACACAGACACACACTCAAACACACACACACACATAGACACACACACACAGACACACACTCAAACACACACACACACACATAGACACACATACAGACACATAGAGAGACACATACCCACATAGACGCGCACACACACGCGCACACACACACAAGCACACACATACAAGCACACACAGAGTCACAAACACACACACACAGGCACACATGCGCACACACTCAGACACACACTCAGACACACACACACAGACACACACATAGACACACATAGGCACACACGCACACACAGACACACACGCACACACACAGATGGACACTGGGTTGGTCCTACAAGAGGCCAAAATTCCAATCCTATTTAAGCAAGATCGAGGCAGTCTCTCCAGTGCTATACTGTGGCAGTGCTGCACTGTCAGAGGTGCCATCTTTTAGGTACTTCACTAAACAATCTGCTCTGTGGGCTGGCTGTTAAAACATCCCAGGACAATACCTTAAAGAGAAGGGCCGGCCTTCTCTCTGGTGTCCTGTTCAATAGCCACCTGTCTCCCAACAATACATCTATCACTTTGCTCTTTGCTGTACTCCAATTCGCTGTCACATCTCCTCCAAGCCAACACTGAAAACAATTCAAAAAGAAAATAAAAGCAGGAATGTTTTGGAGAGAGTATAGGGGAAGCTTTTCCAGCACCACTCTAATCCAGAATCTGGTTTCCAGCATCTGCTGTCACTGTTTTTACCAATATAGGGAAGATTTACCAGGACGTTGCCTGGGATGGGGGATCGTAGTTATGAAGAAAGGTTTCATAGACTGGGTTTCACTCGAACGCAGGAGGTTGAGGGACGATCTGATAGAAGTTTATAAGATTGTGAACGGCATAGATAGACTGGGAAGTAAGAGTTTTATTTCCCCAGGTTGGAGGGACCAATTACTAAGGGGCGCTGGTTCAAGGTGCAGGGAGGGACACTTAAAAGAGATGCACAAGGCAGGTTTTTCACACCATGAGTGGTGAGTGTGTGGAACACACTGCCAGAGGAAGTGGTGGAAGCAGATACAATAGCAGCATTTAAGAAGCACCTGGATGAATACATGAATGGGAAGGGAATAGAGGCATCCTGATCCTGTCAGGGAAGACAGTTTTATAATGGAAGGGCAAAATGTGTCAGCCCAGGCCTAGAGGGTTGAAGGGCCTGATTTGCTGCTGTATTGTTCTTTGTTCAAAAACATTGCAGATGCTGGGAGTAAAACAGCAGTACTGGAGACACTCAGCATTTACAGTGAGAGAAACAGAACTCACATTCCAAGTCCAGCATCACTGTCATGCAGAACTGAACGTTAACTCCATATCACCCTCCACACAGGCTCCCAGCCCCTGATGCAGTTCTCTGGCTCTTTCTGTCTTCATCACGGGTCAAAAGGTACCTTGTTGAAATGCTGCAGTTACAAAAGGCTCTCTACAAAATGGCGCAACCAATGTTTTATAATATACGACACAGAAATAAACCACTGGGCGCTATTACAATCTCCTCGCCACTTTTGGTGAAGATATTTCTTCTGAATTTCCCATTGGATTTTCTTACTGATGGTCTCATATTGATGAACCTCCCCTCCATCCCCTCCACTCGCTTTGGATTCCTTCATAAGGGGAAACATCTTAGGGCTTGAAAATGGCTACATCACCTTAATGGATATCAAAGCCATTGGTATTCTTGTGGGTCTGGACAAAATGCTGCAACACATATATCCCTTCCCAAGAAATCAGATGTTAAGTTCTAGAAACCCAGGGTGGGGGAGTTTAACGCGAGATGGCATAGGTTTAAGGTGAGAGAGGAGGGATTTACAAAGGACCTGAGGGGTAACATTTTCACACAGAGCGTGGTTCATGTGTGGAATGAGGTGCCAGAGGAAGTGGTCAATGCAGGTACAATGACAATATTTAAAAGATGTTTGGGCAGGTACATGAATAGGAAAGGTTTAGAAGGATATGGGCCAAACTGCTGATCTATGATCCCTTAAAATTAAACATCGGGAAACAGATTTGTTTGAAACCTGACCATATTATTTCTAACTTGAGTATTGCTGAGAAAAGGGATATAATGACAAAGCTATGCACCTCACACTCCCTTCCCCTACAATATAAATTGTTATTCCCTTCCCCTACAATATAAATTGTCATTCCCTTCTCCTACAATATAAATAGTTATTCCCTTCCCCTACAATATAAATTGTTATTCCCTTCCCCTACAATATAAATTGTCATTCCCTTCCCCTACAATATAAATTGTTATTCCCTTCTCCTACAATATAAATAGTTATTCCCTTCCCCTACAATATAAATTGTTATTCCCTTCTCCTACAATATAAATAGTTATTCCCTTCCCCTACAATATAAATTGTTATTCCCTTCCCCTACAATATTAATTGTTATTCCCTTCCCCTACAATATAAGTTGTTGTTCCCTTCCCCTACAATATAAATCGTTGTTCCCTTCCCCTACAATATAAATTGTTCCCTTCTCCCACAATATAAATAGTTATTCCCTCCCCTACAATATAAGTTGTTGTTCCCTTCCCCTACAATATAAATTGTTATTCCCTTCCCCTACAATATAAGTTGTTGTTCCCTTCCCCTACAATATAAATCGTTGTTCCCTTCCCCTACAATATAAATTGTTCCCTTCTCCCACAATATAAATAGTTATTCCCTCCCCTACAATATAAGTTGTTGTTCCCTTCCCCTACAATATAAATTGTTATTCCCTTCCCCTACAATATAAATTGTTGGTCCCTTCCCCTACAATATAAATCGTTGTTCCCTTCCCCTACAATATAAATTGTTGGTCCCTTCCCCTACAATATAAATCGTTGTTCCCTTCCCCTACAATATAAATTGTTGGTCCCTTCCCCTACAATATAAATCGTTGGTCCCTTCCCCTACAATATAAATTGTTATTCCCTTCCCCTACAATATAAATTGTTGGTCCCTTCCCCTACAATATAAATTGTCATTCCCTTTCCCTACAATATAAATTGTTATTCCCTTCCCCTACAATATAAACTGTTGTTCCCTTCTCCTACAATATAAATCGTTGTTCCCTTCCCCTACAATATAAACTGTTGTTCCCTTCTCCTACAATATAAATTGTTGTTCCCTTCCCCTACAATATAAACTGTTGAGTCCTTCAAGATTCTATCCTGATTAAAAAGCTTTGACAGCCCGTCTCCTCTCATTTCATCTTTCTGAGCTTTGATACTCCAGTCAGTACGATTAAGCCATTATTATGTTCAGCTCGCCTTGATCATTTCAGAAAATATGACTTTTAGAAACCATTTGACATCTCTTATTTAAGCAAACAGCCCAACTGTTAAATTTTTTATAAACTTTGGCAGTCTCACGTCCCATTGATGCAAGGACTGAAATGTGGTGAAATTGCAGACCTTAAGATAATAATGTCTGACTGCTCCAGCAGCTCCATCTATAAACTATCAGTGACAGGAAATCTCACTCTGATAGGTTTAACTACCTCAGGGTACACTGCTGAAAAGGCTATGTCTCAAGACTATTTAATGGGGAGGTCTAGGCCAATGACTATGAGTTCCAGTCCCACTGGGGGAGGAGGGGTGTCATTGATGCAAACTAAGTGACAGAAGGATTAGAGAGGATATGAGGAAATACACTTTTACGCAGAGGATGGTGGGTATCTGGAATTCGCTGCCCGACTTGGAGACAAAGTACCTGGATTTGTACTTCGAAGGCTGTAAACTGCTGGGCTATGGGCTACATGCAGGAAGATGGGATTGATGGTAGTGCCCTAGGGAGTGTTGCTGAACAACGAGACCTTGGGGAGCAAGTATATAGTTCCTTGAAAGTGGCCTCACAGGTAGACAGGGCGGTGAAGAAGGTGTTTGGCATGTGTAGATTATAGTGCTTTCAGCGTAGAGTATAGGAAGCCTAGAGTATAGGAATTAGCATGTCATATTGCAGCTGTACAAGACATTGGTGAGGACACTTTGGAGTACTCTGTACAATTCTGGTCGTCCTGCAATAGAAAGGATATTGTTCAACTGGAAAGGGTGCAGAAAAACATTTGCAAGGATGTTACCAAAACAAGAGAGTTTGAGTTTGAGGGTTTGATCAGCTAGGCTGTTTTCCTTGGAGCGTCGGAGGCTGAGGGGTGACCTTATAGAGGTTTATGAAATGATGAGGGGATGGATAGGATAAATAGACAAGGTCTTTTCCAGAGGGTGGGGGAGTCCAGAACTAGAGGACATAGGTTTAAGGTGAGAGGGGAAAGATATAAAAGAGACCTACAGGGCAACTCTTTTACCCAGAGGGTGGCACATGTATGGAATGAGATGCCAGAGGAAGTGGTGGAGGCTGGTACAATTGGCTGGAGATTAGAGTCAAGATTAGATTGGTGCTGGAAAAGCACAGCAGGTCAGGCAGCAGCCGAGGAGAATCGACGTTTTGGGCAAAAGCCCTTCATAAGGGCTTTAATAAAGGGCTTTTGCCCAAAACATCAATTCTTCCTGCTCCTCGGATGCTGCCTGACCTGCTGTGCTTTTCCAGCGCTGCTCTGATCTTGACTACAGCATGTAAAAGACATTTGGACAAGTACAAGAACAGGAAGTGTTTAGAGTGATGTGGGCCAAATGCAGGCAAATAGGACTAGCCTAGTTCAGGAAGGTTAGTCAGCTCGGACAAGATGGACCGAAGGGTCTGTTTCCGTGCTGTATGGTTCTGTGAGTCCATCTGGGTGCCTTTGGGTTGGCATGGACAAGATTGGTCAAAATGGCTCCCTTCATTTCTGTTCTATGGCAGCTGAGGAAATCTAACTTCATTTACATAAATAAACGTAGAAGAGAAAAGCTAGTCTCGAAATAGTAAAATCTGCTGTAAAATCCCATCTGGCTCCCCCACATTCTCTTAAGGAAGGAAACCTGTCACCCATACTGTTCTGGTCAGTGTACGTAACTCCTGACCAACCATCTACAGCCCGGGGAAAGACACTCAGTTGTGCAAAGGAGGGCAGCTTCCCTCAGTGTCCTCTCAAATCCATGAGGGATGGGTCATAGATGGTGGCCTTGACATTCACATCCCAATAACGAATACAGTGCAACTCACAATGTACCTGCAATATCATCCCCACCCCTCCCTCAGAAAGTCCTTCCCACTGACAAAACGTCACCTCTGCCCCCAGCAGGAAGCACCTTGCTGTCTCGTGGTGACCGGACACAATGGGTTACCCGATGGAAAGATGCTCAGACCTCACCACATCACTCATGAGAAGTGGTCAGTGTGGCAACAAAGATTAGCACTGTGTCTAGTTCAAAAACAAACTCCACTTCACAACAGCCAACATCGTTGCATTTATATCACACATAGTAACATGTCCCAGAATATAACAACCAACGACATGGAGAAGGGAACTTTTTCCCTGTGTTTTGTTTTGTTTTTACAGTTTTCATTGTATAACCATCCTTCAGAGGTCCAGGAACGCACACTGTGGTCCTCATCCACTTCTGAGCTAAAATCAAGCATGCTCTATATCACCTCTACCGAATAAAGACTCAGTTCAGAATCTTCAACATGTACTGTTTGAGATAGAGGGCATGAAAGGAAGGAGATTTAGTACTTCCATTATATTTGCCCCAATGAAATCTAGAAAGAAAATTACCTCTTGGTCAAATTTGGCCAAACCCTTAGACCTTGGGCTGCTCAGGGTTTGTCATGATGACTGACTTCAGACAATGTTTCAGACAGGAACCAGTTACCTGATATTTACACTACGTCTCTCAACCGTGGTCAACATTTGTCAAGAGCTTTCATCAGTCCCAGTTGATTTGTTGGCAATATTCTCCATGTGAGTGTAGAGGTCCTGGAAAGTCAACCCTCAAGTCTGTCTGTAGGCGTAGCAACAAATGATGCAGTGTGGAGCACTTTTGCTTCAATTCACAGAAATTAACATTTCTCATACTGTTCCAAGTCTTCTTTCATTCTCCCCCTTTCAGCCATCAACAATGAGAGACTGCAGGAATAGAGTTCGCTCCTTCAGTTGTGAAACAGAAGTAATAATCTGGACATATGAACAGCCTTGAATGAAGATAAACGTTAGCTTCCAATCATTAGGCCGCCCATGGATGTTGGTGGCAGCTTAAATGGCAGCCATTTTGTTTCAAAGCGATGGTTGTAGTCAAGATCACAAGAAATACCAGCAACAAATCCAATGTACAGAAACTGAGAAGTTTCCTCTTCCATCTGCTCCAGGTAAAAGATACTTGATGAGGTAACCAGACAGATTTTCAGTGAGTTGGGGTTGACTCCATAACATCTGAAGAGCTGAGCGGGTGGCAGACAGAGACCGGATAGCAACATTCCTGCCTCCATCCCCCAGCCTGCCCGCAAATCCCTTGGGAGTAGAGAGTGAGGCTGTGCCCTTGTGTGTTGCTGAGGTAGGCATCTTTTGGCAAACTCTCATCCCCACCTCCCCTTTGACAGAATCGGGCTCGGTTCTCCATGACTTTGTGGTTCATTATCCTCATCCCACCCAGAGGAGTCGTGAACCACCCGTTGAAGGGGATTTGGAAAGGTTTGAACACACCCTTCCCCACAATTCCACCCCACAACTATTTATACGCGTCACATCAACTCAGTCACTTGTACGTGCTTATCCACCCAGTATCCACACTGTCCTTGACAAATGAACCAGAAAATAACAACATTGAGAGGTATTGAACAGCTGAGAGAGAAAGAAAAATCAGAAACATACTTTGTGAAAACACACCTGCTGATCCTACGATCCTGCACAAAGCTTAATCAGATAGACCATTAAAATATCAATAAGGGAGGCTTTAAACATTTCACAGGTCTGAATTCAGAACCAATAAACTGTGAGACATTGACAAAAGAGACCACAGAAAGAACAACTTACTATAATCACTTGAGGACGACAATCAAGCAAAGTCACCAAGGCATAGAATTTGCCGGAACAGATTTGTTGCTGGGTCAATACCTTGATTGGTTTGGGCTGCCACCCCATGCTTGATGAGGCAGGATATAAACTGGAGGAAAAGCAGATTCCTTTTCTTCATGTCTCTGGCCACCCCCAAAAACTCCCGGAAAATTCAGAGCATGCATCCTTTGTCAATGTTCTGCCAGTAAAAAACATGGTGGCACTCGATTGAGCACAATACATGTGATCAAATGGGATGGAGCGATGTCACTGGCAAATGAACCTTTGGATTATAACCTGGTGTCATGTGACTTCTGACCCTGGCAATACGAGCAGGGGAACTGGGCATGCCTGTTTTCACATGCGAATGGACAGAGTTTTGGGCTTGTCAACGGACATTTTCTTCCTTAAAAAATTATTTGTGATGGAATGTGTTTTTAATTCCCCTCTCAGCATGACCTTACTTTCTATCGTCATCACTGTGTAGGACCATGCTTCCTGCTGGGTGGATGGGCAGGAGCTGGCATCAATTTGGCACAGAGAGTGGGGAGTGGATGAGGGAGCGTTGAGTTGGCGGTGGAAGGTGGTGGGGGTGGGGGCGAGGGTCAAGGAACCCTGCCTGCAAGTGTTACAGGTGGGACAAAGTTCCCTGAGGAACCAAGGTGAGCCTTCTAACTAGGCCAGGTCGCCAACTCTCTGAAGTACCTCGGACTGGATTCTGGGGTGATGGAGAGGAAGAGGGGCATGGACCATCTCCTGCACCATGACCCCAGAACAAAATTCATGTGCGAGTCGATGTTTAAAAGCGAGGCCGGTCTGACTGGCTCAAGCCACTTCCCAATGCAGGTCATTAAAATCTAGCCCTACATATCACACCGCGTAGGGCTGTGTGTCACCATATGTCACACATAGGGTGAGGTGTCATGTTAAAGGGGTAAACATCATTAAATATCTTCCCTTGTAGGCCTTGCCATAAAGGACAATGCCAACATACAAGGCCATATGTCCTTGTATAATGCTACATGTGACCATCAATGCCAGATGCGATTGTATAGGGCTATATGCCCCCCATCCACCAATGGTTGGGAGATCTCTATAGGGTCACTCGATGAGGTTATGTGTCCGCTCTATGACGTTGGATATCGCTATGCGAGGTTATGAGTCACTGTACGAGACGAGGATCATCCTCAGGAGGCCGCCCTTGTGTTTGGAGGCCAGAAGCAGCAAAATAAAGACAAGCCAGCCTCGCTCTTCTACGACTTCAATAGCACAAAGAGCTAAAAGCAGCACGTGGAGGGGCGAGCGGCCTGGACCCCAGGCGGACGGGA
Source organism: Hemiscyllium ocellatum (assembly GCF_020745735.1). Taxonomy (NCBI): domain Eukaryota; kingdom Metazoa; phylum Chordata; class Chondrichthyes; order Orectolobiformes; family Hemiscylliidae; genus Hemiscyllium; species Hemiscyllium ocellatum. Next base: position 130,025,895 of record NC_083405.1, read on the forward strand.
CACACCAACTGGAGAGCTGCTCCTCCGGCCTGAGAGAAACGAGTCAAAGTCCCATGGTCCGCGCCGAGGAGTGTTCTCCACCAGGGGGCACCACGCGGTGGGGTTGGTGATAGCGGTGGTACCAAAGCAGCCAGCCCTTCCCAACCCAGTCAGTAACGTCCAACAGCAGTCTTCAGAGAAGGGGCAACGTGCCTCTGTTTTATTCTGTGCGGAGGGGGCGAAGATTGGGGGAATAACGATGGTGGTGGTCGGGGTGGGGGGAGGGGTGGATCTCGTAGACGAAAAGACGACCAGTAAACGCGACACCTTTCACCGACAAGACATTTTTAAAGGGGCCGCCCCCGTCCATACATCAGGAGACGGAGTTCTTTCACAGGTTCTGATGCCGATGAGGGAGGGTGGGAGAAGATTCGGTGGGGGGTGGGGTTGGTGATGGGCAGGGGAGTTGCCACATGGAGCTAAAGGGCGGCTCATGTGGCTAAATTCTCAGCGTTGACACTGGACATCCGGATTTGCGAGCTGCTCTTGCTAAGCACGGACAGTTGGGTCCCACCATTGGCCCCACTGCTGGCCAGGGATGGGTGACGATGCTTGAGGTCAACAGCAAAGTACCTGTTCACCTTCCAGCTCCTCCATTTCCTCTTGATCTCCGACTGCACCTTTGGGAAGAAACTTAAAAATGTCATTTAAATGTACCCAGCTGCATCAGAACTGAAGGGATCAAACACACACGCACAGAAATCGAAAGAGAATCTTTTCTGTCAGGAAGTGGAAGATAAAAGCAGCTTACCTCCCCATTCAAGAAACAATACAGAACGGCTACAACAAACCCCTGCAAGGAATAAACAGGTCACATCCAGAATTAGTGCAGTTTAAGGAATGTTACAATCTCAAGTCACCATAGCCTCAGAGTCATAGAAATGTACAGCATGGAAACAGACCTTTTGGTCCAACCTGTCCATGCCGACCAGATATCCCAACCCAATCTAGTCCCACCTGCCAGCACCCGGTCCATATCCCTCCAAACCCTTCCTATTCATATACCCATCCAGATGCCTCTTAAATGTTGCAACTGTACCAGCCTCCACCACTTCCTCTGGCAGCTCATTCCATACACGTACCACCCTCTGCATGAAAAAGTTGCCCCTTGGGTCCCTTTTATATCTTTCCCCTCTCACCCTACCCTCTAGTTCTGGACTCCCACACCCCCAGGGAAAATATTTTGTCTATTTACCCTATCCATGCCCCTCATGATATTATAAACCTCTGTAAGGTCTCCCCTCAATCTCTGACGCTCCAGGGAAAACAGCCCCAGCCTGTTCAGCCTCTCCCTGTAGCTCAAATCCTCCAACCCTGGCAACATCCTTGTAAATCTTTTCTGAACCCTTTCAAGTTTCACAACATCTTTCCAATAGGAAGGAGACCAGAATTGCACACGATATTCCAACGGTGGTTTAACCAATGTCCTGTACAGCTGCAACATGACCTCCCAACTCCTGTACTCAGTACTCTGACCAATAAAGGAAAGTATACCAAACGCCTTCTTCACTATCCTATCTACCTGCGACTCCATTTTCAAGGACCTGCACTCCAAGGTCTCTTTGTTCAGCAACACTCCCTAGGGCTCTCTCGGAGAGGAAGAGAGAATACCAGCTTCTATCTGCACTGGAGGGTTTTGAAATCTTCTCCCCCTCTGCTGATATCACACTCTCCCATCACTCCATTTTCTTCAAAGACTCAAAGTGAATTCTTACAAATCAGGGCATCAAGTTGGTTGACTGACAGGCAAAATAATTCCACAGGGAAATGAAGATTGAGGTAGCAATGATTGGCTGGGGCAGGACCAGGCCTTGGACTGGGGGTGTTGGGATGCTAATGAGGTCATGTGATGAAAGCATCTGACCAATCAGAGTTCATCATCCTAACCTGGGTCCATCAACCACAGATCTCCTTCTGCCATCATTTGACAGTGGCAGCTTTCAGGAAAGGGATAGGAGCAGACGAATTAGAAAGGTGAGTTGGCCATTCGGCCCCTTGAGACGGCTGGCCATTCAAGATCTGATTACTCCACCAACATTTCCACCAACCCACTGTCGCCTTCCCCTCTCCCCCACCCTTGCTCACTTAGCAAGAATCTATCTGCCTCTACCTTGAAGCTATGTAAAGATTCCTCTTCCTGGAGAGAGTCTAACAAGCTCGGAGAGGTGACCTCATAGGATCTGAGCTCCCCGATTGGGGCTGTTAAGCTGGTCCAATCAGGGAGCCCCGGCTGACAGATATTAACAGTAGCATCTGACAGCGAGATCAGTGTCATTTTTATTAGAATCCTGACAGTGTGGAAACAGGCCATTCAGCCCAACAAGTCCACACCAACCCTCTGGGTAGTAATCCACCCAACCCACACATTCCTGAACACTATGGGCAATTCAGCACAGTCAATTAACCTGTCCATCAATGGACTGTGGGAGGAAACCGGAGCACCCGGAGGAAATCGGAGCACCCAGAGGAAACCCACGCGGACACAGGGAGAATGTGCAAACTCCACACAGGCAGTTGCCCGAGGCTGGAATCGAACCTGGGACCCTGGTGCTGGGAGGCAGCAGTGCTAACCACTGAGCCACTATGCCTCCTCTAACTTTGGATGTCTTAATGAAGGGTGACCTAGTGATGGGGTACCAGTCTCTGGAATTATTTCACTTCTGTCCCTTTTCAAGAAAAATGTTCAAGACCCACGATCCTCTGTGGGAAAAAGTTCTTCCTCACCTCTGTTTAAATAGATAGCCCCTGATTTTTAGACAGGGTCTCCAAGTTGCAGGTTCTCCCATAAGAGGGTACATCCTTTCCACATCTACCCTGTCAACATAGAGTCATAGAGATGTACAACACGGAAACAGACCCTTTGGTCCAACTCATCCATGGGTGACAGTGAGGGGGAGTGGGAGGAGGAAGCCAGTGCAGGGACCCCCTGCGGTCATTCCCCTCAAGAACAAGTATACCGTTTTGGATACTTGTGGGGGGGATGACTTACCAGGGGCAAGCAACGAGGTTCAGGCCTCTGGCACGGAGCCTGGCCCCGTTGCTCAGAAGGGTAGGGTGGACAAAGGTAGAGCAATAGTTCTTGGGGACTCGATAGTGAGGGGTACAGACAGACGGTTTTGTGGGGGCGACAGGGACTCACGTTTGGTATGTTGCCTCCCAGGTGCAAGGGTACGTGATGTCGCTGATCGTGTTTTCCAGGTCCTTAAGGGGGAGGGGGAGCAGCCCCAGATCGTGGTCCACGTTGGCACCAACGATATAGGTAGGAAGAAGGGTGAGGATGTCAGACAGGCTTACAGGGAGCTAGGTTGGAAGCTCAGAGTTAGAACAAACAGAGTTGTAGTCTCTGGTTTGTTACCCGTGCCACGTGATAGAGAGTCAAGGAATAGGGAGAGAGAGCAGTTAAATGCGTGGCTACAGGGATGGTGCAGGAGGGAGGGATTCCGGTTTCTGGACAACTGGGGTCCTTTCTGGGGAAGGTGGGACCTCTATAAAAAGGATGGGCTACACCTGAACCTGAGGGGCACCAGTGTCCTTGGGGGGAGGTTTGCTAGTGCTCTTTGGGAGGGTTTAAACTAACTCCGCGGGGGCATGGGAACCAGGACTGTAGCTTTAGGGTACAGGACCTTGAGTGTAGGGAGGTTAGGAATAATGCAGCGATCTCTAAGGAGGGTGCCTGTAACCAGAAAGGTGGATTGAAGTGTGTATACTTCAATGCCAGAAGTATAAGGAATAAGGTAGGTGAACTTGCAGCGTGGGTTGGTACCTGGGACTTCGATGTTGTGGCCATTACAGAGACGTGGGTAGAACAGGGACAAGAATGGCTGTTGCACGTTCCAGGGTTCAAATGTTTTAGTAGGATCAGACATGGGGGTAAAAAAGGGGGAGGCGTGGCATTACTTGTCAAAGACAGTATCACAGCAGTGGAATGGACGATGGAAGAGGACTTGCCATCTGAGGTAGTTTGGGCTGAGGTTAGAAATAGGAAAGGTGAGGTCACCCTGTTAGGTGTTTTCTACAGGCCTCCTAATAGTCCTAGAGAAGTAGAGGATAATATTGCGAGGATGATTCAGGAAAAGAGTGAAGGTAGCAGGGTGGTTGTTATGGGGGACTTTAACTTCCCAGATATTGACTGGGAGAGCTATAGCTCGAGTTCATTAGATGGGTCGGTGTTTGTACAATGTGTGCAGGAGGGTTTCCTGACACAATATGTCGACAGGCCAACAAGAGGGGAGGCTATATTGGATTTGGTTCTAGGTAATGAACCAGGCCAGGTGTTAGACTTGGAGGTAGGTGAGCACTTCGGGGACAGTGACCACAACTCGGTGACTTTTACTTTAGTGATGGAGAGGGATAATCGTGCGCCGCAGGGCAAGAGCTATAGCTGGGGGCAGGGAAATTATGATGCAGTGAGGCATGACTTAGGTTGTGTGGATTGGAAAAACAGGCTTCAAGAGAAGAACACTAATGAGATGTGGGGATTGTTCAAGGAGCAGCTACTGCGTGTCCTCGATAGGTATGTACCAGTCAGGCATGGTGTAAAGGGCCTTGTGAGGCAGCCGTGGTTTAGTAAGGAATTGGAGTCCCTTGTGAAAGGGAAGAAGGCGGCATATGTAAAGATGAGGCGTGAAGGTTCAGTAGGGGCGATTGAGAGTTATAAGGTAGCCAGGAAGGAGCTAAAGAGGGAGCTAAGAAAAGCGAGAAGGGGACATGAAAAGTCTTTAGCTGGTAGGATTAGGGAAAACCCAAAGGCTTTCTATAGGTATGTCAAGAATAAAAGGATGACTAGGGTAGGTATCGGTCCAGTCAAGGATAGTAGTGGGAAGTTGTGTGTGGAGGCGGAGGAGATTGGAGAGACATTAAATCAGTACTTTTCATCAGTATTCACTCAGGAACAGGACACTGTTGCTGATGTGAATATGGAATCACAAATAATTAGAATGGATGCCCTGAAAATATGCAGGGAAGAGGTTTTGGGAATATTGGAAAGGATGAATATAGATAAGTCTCCTGGGCCTGATGGCATTTACCCCAGGATCCTATGGGAAGCTAGGGAGGAGATAGCAGAGCCATTGGCCTGGATTTTTATGTCGTCATTGTCAACGGGAATAGTACCAGAGGACTGGAGGATAGCGAATGTGGTCCCATTGTTCAAGAAAGGGAGTAGGGATAGCCCTAGTAACTATAGGCCAGTGAGTCTGACTTCAGTGGTGGGCAAAGTCTTAGAGAGAATGGTAAGGGATAAGATTTATGAACATCTGGGTAGGAATAACGTGATCAGGGATAGCCAGCATGGTTTTGTGAAGGGCAGGTCGTGCCTCACAAACCTTATTGAGTTCTTTGAGAAGGTGACTAAGGAAGTGGATGAGGGTAAAGCAGTAGATGTTGTGTATATGGATTTTAGTAAGGCGTTCGATAAGGTTCCCCATGGTAGGCTAATGCTAAAACTTCGGAGGTATGGCATTGAGGATACATTAGAGGTTTGGATTAGGAATTGGCTGGCTGGAAGGAGACAGAGGGTAGTAGTTGATGGATTATGTTCATCTTGGAGCGCAGTTACTAGCGGTGTACCACAAGGATCTGTTTTGGGACCATTGCTTTTTGTTATCTTTATAAATGATCTAGAGGAAGGACTTGAAAGCTGGGTAAGCAAGTTTGCGGATGACACAAAAGTCGGTGGAGTTGTGGATAGTGAGGAAGGAAGTGGTAGGTTACAGCGGGATATAGATAAGTTGCAGAGCTGGGCGGAAATGTGGCAAATGGAATTCAATGTAGCTAAGTGCGAAGTCGTTCACTTTGGTAGGAATAACAAGATGATGGATTACTGGGCTAATGGTAGGCTACTTGGTAGTGTGGATGAGCAGAGGGATCTTGGTGTCTATGTACACAGATCTCTGAAAGTTGCCACCCAGGTAAATAGTGCTGTGAGGAAGGCATATGGTGTACTGGGCTTTATTGGCAGAGGAATTGAGTTCCGGAGTCCTGAGGTCATGTTGCAGTTGTATAAGACTCTGGTGAGGCCTCATCTGGAGTATTGTGTGCAGTTTTGGTCGCCATACTATAGGAAGGATGTGGAAGCTTTAGAACGAGTGCAGAGGAGGTTTACCAGGATGTTGCCTGGAATGGTAGGAAGATCGTATGAGGAAAGGCTGAGGCACTTGGGGCTGTTCTCATTGGAGAAGAGAAGGTTTAGGGGAGATCTGATAGAAGTGTATAAGATGATTAGGGGTTTAGATAGGGTAGATACTAAGAACCTTTTACCGCTAATGGAGTCAGGTGTTACTAGGGGACATAGCTTTAAATTAAGGGGTGGTAGGTATAGGACAGATGTTAGGGGTAGATTCTTCACACAGCGGGTTGTGAGTTCATGGAATGCCCTGCCCGTATCAGTGGTGAACTCTCCTTCTTTATGTTCATTTAAGCGGGCATTGGATAGGCATTTGGAAGTTATTGGGCTAGTATAGGTTAGGTAGGACTCGGTCGGCGCAACATCGAGGGCCGAAGGGCCTGTACTGCGCTGTATCCTTCTATGTTCTATGTTCTATGCCGACCAGATATCCCAACGCAATGTAGTCCCACCTGACGCATATCCCTCTAAACCCTTCCTAATCATATAACCATCCAGATACCTTTTAAATGTTGCAGTTTGATACATCAGTTCGCCTCTCACCCCTTGGAACTGCAGTGGACTCAAACTCAGTGTGGTAAAAAGAGGTAAGAGGTTTCCTGATGAAGGGCTTTTGCCCGAAACATCGATTTCGCTGCTCGTTGGATGCTGCCTGACCTACTGTGCTCTTCCAGCACCACTGATCCAGAATCAAACTCAGTGTGTCCAACCTTCCCTGATAAAGCAACAAGCCCACTCAGGGATTAGGTAGGTAAATCCTTCACTGAACTCCCTGGGGTGGTTCAGTGCTTAGGGCTGCTCTTTTGCTGTGCCAGGGTCCCGGGTTCGATTCCAGCCTCGGGCAACTGTCTGTGTGGAGTTTGCACGTTCTCCCTGTGTCTGCGTGGGTTCCCTCCTACAATCCACAGATGTGCAGGTTAGAGGGGATTGCCCATAGTGTTCAGTGATGTGTAGGTTAGGTGGATCAGCCATGGGGAAATGGGGAGCTGGGGGGGGGTGATGGGTTTGGGTGGGATGCTCTCCTTCGGAGGGTTGGTGTGAACTGAAGGGTCTACTTCCACACTGTAGCAATTATATTTTAAGAACTGCTACCTACACCGTGTGGACGGCACGGTGGCACAGTGCTGCTGCCTCACAGCACCTGAGACCCGGGTTCAATTCCCGACTCAGGCGACCGACTGTGTGGAGTTTGCACGTTCTCCCCGTGTCTGCGTGGGTTTCCTCTGGGTGCTCCGGTTTCCTCCCACAGTCCAAAGATGTGCGGGTCAGGTGAATTGGCCATGCTAAATTGCCCGTAGTGTTAGGTAAGGGGCAAATGTAGGGGTATGGGTGGGTGGCGGGTCGGTGTGGACTTGTTGGGCTGAAGGGCCTGTTTCCACACTGTAAGTAATCTAGTAATCTAATCTATTGAAGATCCATCCCCAAATAAGGTGATCAACACTGTATCCTGTTTGGAGAAATGATTATCCTTGTGGGATTATCGCCGGATTATTTATCTAGAAACCCAGCTAACATTCTGGTGACCCGGGTTCAAATCCTGCCACAGCAGATGGTGGAATTTAAATTAATCAAAAAATCTGGAATCAAGGGTCTAATGATGAGCATGACTCCATTGTCAATTTTTGGAAAAACCCATCTGGTTCACTCATGTCCTTCAGGGAAGGAAACTGCCATCTTTACCTGGTCTGGCCTACATGTGACTCCAGGCCCACTGCAATGGGGTTGGGTCCTAACTGCTCACTGGGTAATTAGGGATGGGTAATAAATGCTGGCCTTGCCAGTGATGCCCTCATCTTGTGAATGAATAAAAAACATTTCCAGGTGTGGTCTCACCAGGACCCGAAATAAGTGAAGCCAAATTCCCTACTTCATATTCAATTCCCTTCAGGAAAAATGATATCATTCTATTCACTTTCCTGATTATCTTGCTGTACCTACACACTAACCTTTTACAGTTCCTACACTGGGACACCCAGATCCCTCTGCACCTCAGAGCTCTGTCACACAGGGAGTGCTGGAGAAAATCAGCAGGTCTGGCAGAGAGAGAAAGAGAGACAGAGTTAGTGTTCGGGGTCCGGAATGACTCTTTCTTCAGATTGGATGGGGGATAGAACATTGACTCTGTTTCTCTCGCTACAGGTGCTGCCAGACCTGCTGAGTTTCTCCAGCATCTTCGACGTTGGCGAGATAATTCCAGCACCAGTAGTATTTTGCTCTTATCTGTAATCTCTCACCACTTAGATGATATGTTTCTTTATTTTAATTCTTCTCATTGAGATGGACAATCTCACACGATGCCACATTAGACTCCAACCTTTATATCTCACTGACTCTCAATAGATAACCAACCAAGAGATGGCCACCTGCTGTGGAGATTCTTCTGCACTTGGCTTAGTTGCTATGGTGTTGCCATGGTGTTACCAGACCATAGTAGCCGCGCTCTCATTAGAGAGAAGCGACTGGTGGTGATTTAACCTGAGGGCCACCAGACCTCAGGTGAGGGAAGAGGTTGAGAAGGAGAGTCCTTCACGGTAACGTCAAACCGGTGATGAGAATTGAACCCACACTGTTGGTCATCACACTGCCCTGCAAACTAACAATCCTCCCTCCAGACCTGTCCATCACTCCCCCCTCTGACCTATCACCTTCTCCCTCACCTTCATCCACCCATCGCTCTCCACAAACCCCACCCCCTCCTATTTATCTCTCAGCCCCAATCCACAAGCTTCATTCCGGATGAAGGCCTTTTGCCCGAAACATCCACTCTCCCGCTCCTCGGATGCTGCCTGACCTGCTGCGCTTTTCCCAGCACCACGCTCTCAATCTGATCTCCAGCATCTGCAGTCCTCATTTTCTCCAATCTAACAATCCAGTCAAATGAACTAAACCGAATCCCCCTCCCCCTCCCCCACCCAACATCAGAACAGAGAACATTAGATGACATTCACCGGCGAATGAGAGATCCTGAGTTTAAGCTAGAATCAGGGAATTGGCTGACAGAAGGTTTTCTTATTCTGTATTTATTTATTTGGAATGTGCGACCAAAAAGGATGTAGGAAGCAAATTCAACCATTAGGGGAGAAAAAATAGATAAATTTGGCCTTGGGAAAAAGGTTCAGCCATCACACCAAATGGCATAGCAAGCTCAAACGGCTGAATGGCCTACTTTGTTCCTATAGCCTTCAAAGGAAAGCTGGATATTTGAGTGGACGGAACTACCTGGGATAGAGCAGGACTAGACACTTATGGTGTCATGGGATTTGGGGCTAGCGTGGGAAATTGACTTCGATAACCAGCCATGAGCTAGAACGGTGGAGCAGGCTGAATGGCCTACTCCTGCTCCTCTGTCCTTTATTCCTCCCTCGTTGAGTACAAAGTGGCAGCAGAGGTTGAAGGAACCGATTGGGAGCATTTGGATTCAACGACAAGAGGAAACCTGGGCTTAAGATTCATAGAGTCATTCAGCACGGAAACAGACCCTTCGGTCCAACCAGACTATGATCTGAAACTAAACTAGTCCCACCTGAATCCTGTGACACCGTGAAAACAGCATCAGCAAGGACTTGTAAATAATAATCAGGATTATGTAACCCCAGGATGCTTGATCTTGGGCTTTCCCTTTGAACCCGTTTCTGGGGTTGCCCACTGTTCGGACACAGCATCAGCAGCTCAGGATTGCGAATGGGCTTTGGCCAGGATTGGGTCTGTGTGGCTGGAAAAGCACAGAAGGTCAGACGGCATCCGAGGAGCAGGAGAGTCGACGTTTCGGGATTCCTGATGAAGGCCTTTTGCCCGAAACGTCGACTCTCCCGCCCCTCGGACGCCGTCTGACCTGCTGTGCTTTTCCAGCAACGCCCTCTCGATTCTGATCTCCAGCGTCTGCAGCCCTCCCTGTCTCCAAGTGGGTCTGACCCACTGAGGAAACTTTGTACCTCTCTGTGTCCGGCTGCTTAACACTCAGTGGTTTGACAGTGCTCTGACCAAGTTACCTGGAAGGATCCTAATCCCAGCTCGAACACCAGCCGTTCCCTGGTGTTCACATCCTCTGGGTAAAAAGCAAACACCGTGTAGTGGATCCCAAACAGCGGAATTAAGAGAAGTGTTGATCGGGCCAGTCTCCTGTGGGGGGGCGAAGTGATCAGATAGGGGTGGCAGGGGGAGAGGCAGAGAGAAATAACAGCCATTAGCACAGGTGAGCTCAAGGTTGATAAATCAAATTATTTCTTTAAACACGTACAATATAAACAGGAAGAAACTAATATTTCAAATTCTGTCGCACTTTCAGCTCAAAATGTAAACTGGGAGGTTGGCTAAAATGGCAGCAGTGGAGGAATCCTCAGGTTCAGGAGTGTCAGAGGGAGGGGCTAATATTGTAAGAGGTTACAAACTAGGGGCAGGAGTTAGCCCCTGAAGACTCCTGCAATTTGGAAAGGTCATAAGCCGTTCTGAAAACAACACCACTGCAGATCACAGTGGGTCCATGCAGCATCCATGCAGAGAGAGCAGGCTAACGTTTCAAGTCCAGATGACTTTTTGTCAGCTTTGGTGGAGAGTCATCTGGGCTGGATATGTTAGCCAGCTCTCTCTGCATGGATGCTGGCTGGACCCACTGTGATCTCCAGGGTTTCTTTCTGTTTTCAGTACAGATTCCAGCATCAGCAGCGACTTCCCCGGCATATTGCTGATCTGTCCCCCTCTTCTCCAATTTCCTGATTCTCCCAAAGTCATTGAGTCACGCAGTACGGAAACAGACCCTTCCCGATGAAGGGCTCCTGCCCGAAACGTCGATTTTCCTGCTCCTCGGATGCTGCCTGACCTGCTGTGTATTTCCAGCACCATTCTAATCTTGCCTTTGGTCCAATCAGTCCATGTTGAACATTATCCCAAACTAAACTAGTCCCACCGGCCTGCTCCAATCATTCCAAACCTTTCCTATACAGGTACTTGTCTCAATGTCTTTTATAGGTTGGCACTGCACCCAAATCCACCATTTCCTCAGAAAGTTCATTCCACACGCAAACCACATTCTGTGTAAAACATTTGCCCCCTATTGCCGTTTTTAAATCCCTCTCTCCTCTCACCTTAAAAATGTGCCCCCTGTATTGAAATCTCCCATCCTAGGATAAAGACAGCTTTCATTATCCTTGATTTGGAGATGCCGGTGTTGGACTGGGGTGTATAAAGTTAAAAATCACACAACACCAGGTTATAGTCCAACAGGTTTAATTGGAAGCACACTAGCTTTCGGAGCGACGCTTCTTCGTCAGGTGAAAGAAGTGAAACTATCACTGTATTCTAACAGATGAAAGGCTTAACAGACAATCAATTTTTTAATGTATAATTTCAGTTACATCACACTGTAAATTTTTGCCATAAATTCTGTGGTACAATCGAGCCCTCCACAATCACCTGATGAAGGAGCGTCGCTCCGAAAGCTAATGTGCTTCCAATTAAACCTGTTGGACTATAACCTGGTGTTGTGTGATTTTTATCTTCATTATCCTTATCTATCTCCTCAATATTCAATAAGGAGTGAGGGGCAATGGCCCAATGGTATTATCTCTAGACTATTAATCCAGAGACCCAAGTAATGTCCTGGGGACCCATCATGGCAGATGGTGGAATTTGAATTCAATAACAAAAAGAAAATTTGGGATTAAGAGTCTAATAGTGACAATTAAATCATTGCCGGTTGTCTGAAAACCCATTTAGCTCATTAATGTTCTTCAAGGAAGGAAACTGCCATCTTTACCTGGCCTGGCCTATATGTAACTCCAGACCCATAGCAACTTGGTTGGCCCTCTGGGCAATTAGGGATGGCAATAAACACTGGCCTGACCAGTGATGTCCACATCCTATGAGTGAATATGAAACAAAATCTAGATTTTACTCAGTGATGACTCATCCACAGCGATACACCCCGCTCACCCAGGGTGGAGATTTCCAAAGCAAATCTCTCAAGGAAGAATATTCTCTCATTTCTGTGCCCAAAGTCAATCCTGATTTTGTGAGTCCCCATGTTCTAGATCCCCCCGGGGTGATGAAGCAACATGTCAATATCCACTGTGGCAAGCCTTCTTTAGAATGCTATGGGTTTTGGTGAGATCAGTCTATGGAACCTTTGTTACACAACCCTGTCAGCTCAGGAAGCCATTTTATAGCTATAGAGATCAAAACTGCACACAATACTCAACATGCGGTCTCACCAAAGCCCTATGTAACATGACTTCTTTAGCTCTAGGCATTTCCCTTCCTAATAAATAAGACTGTACTGACATGAGGGAGGCTATACTGTTCTATAGGTATGCAAAACAGCATGGAAACAGACCCTTCGGTCCAACTCGTCCATCCCAATCTGACCAAGTCCCATTTGCCAGCATTTGGCCCATATCCCTCCAAACCCTTCCTATTAACTCCATGACCTTATAAAAGCTACAGCATTCCAAGGGGCAGAAACAGGCCATTCAACCCATCAATTCCCCGCTACCTCTTCATAGGAGCAATCGAATTAGTCCCAGTGCTGTGAGTCTTTCCGTAGAGTTATCCTTTTTCTGAAAATTTTACCTTATTCCGTTGTGAAGGCTATTATTAAATTCATTACTTTGTCAAGTAGTCAGTTCCAAATTCTAATGATTTGTTTAGTAAGAAGGTTTTTCTACTGGTTCTACGGCCAGTCACATTCAATGTGTGTTACTTGGATATCAACTCTTTAGGCATCAGAAAGCATTTCTCATTGCATAGTCCTACCCCAACTCAACCACCTCCATTTCATTTCCTCGTCACCTTCTCTGTGGTGGAGAGCATTACCTCTGCTTCACCAGTCATTATCCAACAGTAATCCATCATCGCTAGAAAAATTCTCGTCAACTCTCTTTCAATCCAAGTCCAAAACTTTGAACTCCTTTGTGAAAGTGTTCAGATTTACACTCAAACCCTCAACTACAGCCAAACTAGTGTTTTGGAAAGGTTTAACACAACTCTGTTTCTGAGGACATTTCATTTAACCTGAGAGGTTAACTCTGATTTCTCTCCACAGATGCTTCCAGACCTGCTGAGTTTTTCCAGCAACGTCTGTTTTTGTTTCTGGTCCGGAAAGCCCAGGATCTCACATCTTTTAATAACTTTTTTGTTAATTCATTGGATGAGGCCGTCACTGACCCAGGCAGTATTTATTGGCCATCTCTAATTGCCCCAGAGGGCAGTTAAGAGCCAAGCGCATTGCTGTGGGTCTGGAGTCACATGTAGGCCAGACCAGGAAAGGATGAAAGCTTCCTTCCCTTTAGGACATGAGTGAACCAGATGGATTTTTACCCCAACACCATTAGATGCTTAATTCCAGACTTTAATTCAAATTCTGCCAGCTACTGTAGCTGGCTTCAAACTCAGGTCCCCAGGATTACATGGGTCTCTGGGTAATAATCCAGTGATAATCCCATTTGCCATTTCCTTCTCTCAGGTGCATTGTTAAACTGTCCCACCACCTCCATGGATCAATCTACAAACACTCCGTGCTCTCTATCATCTTGCACTCCCGTTAAAGTTGTTCTAAAATTTGCTGTGAATTTCTCTTTTCAATCTTTGCACGAGAATTGATCACCTCACACTTTTCAACGTTGGATTTAATCTGACACGTGCTGTTTCGCTCCCCTGCCCATCTGGGTCCAAGGGCGATGATGGATTTCCTCATTACTGGCGACATTTTCAAGTTTTGCATCATTTTTAGGCATCAAAGGTCTGTCCCAGGTCGGAGCCATTCACCTGTATCGGAAAGGAAGGTGGCCCTAGCATTGAACCTCCGTGCAACATTGGGAAGCAGCCATTCCCCACAACTTCCATTTCGGCCAACTTAACATTGCAATGTGAAATATAGCAGCAGGAGGAGGCCATTCAGCCCTTCAAACTTGCGGTGCCGTTCAATGTTGATCATGGGTGACCATCCAACTGAGTCCACTTTCTCTCAGATCCTTTGATTCCTTTAGTCCTAAGAGCTATACCTACATCTTTTGTGAAAGTTTTGACCTGGACCACTTCCTGTAGCAGAGCACTCCAGAGTTTCCGGGTGAAGAAATTTCTCCTCATCTCTGTCCTAAGAAGTCTATTTCTTATTGTTAAACTGGAACCCCGGGTTCTGAATTCCCCAATCCTCAAGAACATCCTTTGTCTGTTTACCCTGCCTGCTCCTGATAGGATTATGTAGGTTTCAATGAGACCATGCTCCTGCTTTATTCTCCTATACCCCAGTAAATGTGGTCCTCACCAATCCAGTCCTCCTTCATAGTGAGTCCTACTATCCCAGAGCTGAAAACGTGTTGCTGGAAAAGCGCAGCAGGTCAGGCAGCATCCAAGGAACAGGAGATTCGACGTTTCGGGGGCTTATGCCCGAAACATCGAATCTCCTGTTCCTTGGATGCTGCCTGACCTGCTGCACTTTTCCAGCAACACATTTTTAGCTCTGATCTCCAGCATCTGCAGTCCTCACTTTCTCCTACTATCCCAGGGATCAGTCTCAGAAACCTTCTTTGGACCTCCTCAGTGGGCAGAACATCCCTCCTCACATAAAGAGTCTAAAACTACACACAATATTCCAGATCAACTCTGTCAATGTTTATCCAAACTGCCGACATCCCTTTTCTCTCCAACTTGCCAACGAACCTACAATGTTGTAAGCTAATCCAAAATGGAAAGTCAGTATCTGGAACACCATTCCACCCAACAGATCTAATGGAAAAGGATTTGCCCTGATCAGATCTGGGGCCGTCTATCTTTGTGTTGGATCTGTGGACATGGAGAACCGTCCAGTTCAGTTACATGAAGACGCACGGTGGAAACCCTTGATCCTGATTGGACCAAGGAGCAGCTGGTCTTCACCAGTCAAGATTCCCAAGTTTTTCTCCCACATTATCGTGCGTAAACATTTCCTCACTACCTGGCTTCCCTTCGTTTTTGAGTGTGAGTGTAATGTTTGCAATCTTTTCATGCCCATGTTGAGGGGACGCCAGAAGATTAAGGGCAGTGCATCCACAATCTCTACCCTCAGTTTCCCTCAGATACAATTCTGGGTGCTTCCTAATCCCTGAATGCTGATTATCTTTATCTCTGTACACATTCATTGACCATAGCTTTTGCAAAGGTACCTTCCTTAGCCAACAAAACCCTCAATGCATTTGTGCCTCTTTACCTTCATCAAATAATCTTCATTTCCTTCACTATTTGCCTCTACTTCTCTTCTGAAAATCCTTTACTTCTTCATGTGAGTGTCATTGGTTGGGCCAGTATTTATTGCCCATTCCCTAATCGCCCTTGAGCAAGTGATGATGAATTGCCTTCTAGCACTGCTACAATCTATAGGGTGTAGGTCCTCTCAAAAGTGCTGTTAGGGAGGGAGAATTCTGACCCAGTGGTAGTGAAGGGGATGCTAGTGTTATTATACCTGGAGAAACCCTTCAGATTCTCTCCAATGGGAGTCACCCATTTATTCTCTGACCATTTCTTTCTCTCGCTCATTTTCCTTTTCATTGCTCCTCTACGCTTTTTGTATTCATTATAAGGAGAAAGTAGCCATCGTGTTGCTATGGTCTGGCGGTGGAGGAGGCCAAGGACCTGCATGTCCTTGGTGAAGTGGGAGGGGGAGTTGAAGTGTTGGGCCACAGGGTTATTGGGTTGGTTGGTGCGGGTGTCCCAGAGGTGTTCTCTGAAACGTTCCGCAAGTAGGCGGCCTGTCTCCCCAATATAGAGGAGGCCACATCGGGTGCAGCGGATGCAGTAGATGATGTGTGTGGAGGTGTAGGTGAATTTGTGGTGGATATGGAAGGATCCCTTGGGGCCTTGGAGGGAAGTAAGGGAGGAGGTGTGGCCGCAAGTTTTGCATTTCTTGCGGTTGCAGGGGAAGGTGCCGGGAGTGGAGATTGGGTTGGTGGGGGGGGGGGGGGGTGGTGGACCTGACAAGGGAGTCACGGAGGGAGTGGTCTTTTGGGAATGCTGATAGGGGAGGGGAGGGAAATATATCCCTGGTAGTGGGGTCCGTTTGGAGGTGGTGGAAATGATGACGGATGATACGATGTATATGGAGGTTGGTGGGGTGGTAGGTGAGGACCAGTGGAGTTCTGTCCTGGTGTCGATTGGAGGAAGGAGCAGCAACAGGCCATTCAGCCCCTCTATCCTGTTCTACTATTTAGTACAATCAGGGCTGATCTTATCTAGGCCTCACCTCCACTCTCCTATAGAAATTGTAAGGAGAGTCAGCCAGGTGGACCTCATAGAGCCAGAGCTCCATGATTGGGGCTGTTAACCCGGTCCAATCAGGGAGCCCTGGCTGACAGATATAAAGTGTTTCTGCTCCTGGGCCTGGCCAAACTGGCCATAAACAGGTCCAGGCAGCGGGCCGTGGAGGGGGTCGTTAGGGCCGACTGCCTGCCCCTCTTCCGCGGTTACGTTAGGGCCCGGGTGTCCTTGGAGAAGGAGCACGCGGTGTCCACCAACACCCTGGAGTTGTTCAGGGAGAGGTGGGCGCCGCAGGGAGTGGAGTGCATCATTTCCCCCTCCAACTCTATTTTGATTTAGTCCCTGCCCTCCCCTTCACTGTTTTGATCACACAGCATTGCCCTTTGACGTGAAGGGCACTGCTTGTCACAGACCACTCGGGTGTTTTCCTACTTTTCCTGGTGGTGGATATTGAATAAAGATTTGTGCACTTTGCGTCTCTCACTGTGTCTCACAACTATACAAACACACCATGGGTGCTGGGAAAAAAAAATAAACAGGAGATTAAGGGCACTGCTTGTCACAGGCCACTAAAAAGAAAAAGAGGAAAAAAAAACAAGAGTGTTAGGAGTGCTTGATGTGAAGGGCACTGCTTGTCACAGGCCACTCGGGTGTTTCCTTTCTTCCTGGTGGTGGAAATTAAATAAAGATTTGTGCACTTTGTGTCTCTCACTGTGTGTCTCACACCTGCACACACACACCATGGGTGCTGGGGAAAATAAGCACTACCGCAGTTAGGTGGTAGTGTGGGGATTAATAAAAAAAAGAAAAAAGAACAAAAAAAATAAAAAAAATAAAAAAAAAACACCCTGGAGTTGTTCAGGGAGAGGTGGGCACCAAAAAAAAAAAAATAAAATAAAGTGTTTCTGCTCCTGGGCCTGGCCAAACTGGCCATAAACAGGTCCAGGCAGCGGGCCGTGGAGGGGGTCGTTAGGGCCGACTGCCTGCCCCTCTTCCGCGGTCACGTTAGGGCCCGGGTGTCCTTGGAGAAGGAGCACGCGGTGTCCACCAACACCCTGGAGTTGTTCAGGGAGAGGTGGGCGTCGCAGGGAGTGGAGTGCATCATTTCCCTCTCCAACGCTATTTTGATTTAGTCCCTGCCCTCCCCTTCACTGTTTGATCACACAGCATTGCCCTTTGATGTGAAGGGCACTGCTCGTTACTGGCCACTCGGGTGTTTCCTTTCTTCCTGGTGGTGGAAATTAAATAAAGATTTGTGCACTTTGTGTCTCTCACTGCGTATCACATTTGCACACACACTATGGGTGCTGGGGAAAAATAAGCACTACCGCAGTTAGGCGGTAGCGCGGGGGTTAATTAAAAACAAAAAAAAAGAAAAAAAAGAAAAAAAATTAACAAAAATTAAACAGGAGTGTTTCTGCTCCTGGGCCTGGCCAAACTGGCCATAAACAGGTCCAGGCAGCAGGCCGTGGAGGGGGTCATTAGAGAAATCGGAGTTGACGTTGCTGGATCCGGTTCTGAGGAAGGGTCACCGCACACGAAACGTTAACTCTGATTTCTCTCCATAGTTGCTGCCAGACCTGCTGAGTTTTTCCAGCAACTGCTGTTTTGTGGGGAAATAATGCAGTTGGCTGTAGATCATGCGGTGTCGGTAACTGAGAGACCCAAACTGATACTTTAGAATGGAGGTTCAAATCAAGTCGGTTAAGATAAGATTTAATCTTATTAACTGGCAGACCAGGGTGGCACAGTGGCTCAGTGGTTAGCACTGCTGCCTCACAGCACGAGGGACCTGGGTTCAATTCTGGCCTCGGGCAACTGTCTGTGTGGAGTTTGCACGTTCTCCTCGTGCTCCAGTTTCCTCCGATAATGTGCAGGTTATTGGACATTGTGTGTACACACACAATAATGTGTAGTTTAGGTGGATTGGGCATGGGAAATCGCCTGTAGTGTTTGGTGCATCAGTCAGGGAAAATGTAGAGGAAATAAGGGAGTAGGTCTGGGTGGGTTACTCTTTGGAGGGTTGGTGTGGACTTGTTGGAACAAAGGGCCTGTTCCCACACTGTAGGGATTCTAAGGATGGCCTTCTCTCGTTCCTTGTTGGTTTTTTGGGGGTACACAGACTCTGGTGACACATGAATTCAGCGTGTAAAGATCTGGAATCAAAAGATAGTCTCAATGATGGTCACCATGACAACCATCATGTGTTGCTTTAAAAGCCTGCTTGATTCACTGATGGGAAGGAGATCTGACACCTTCACTTGGTCTGACCTAAGTGTGACCGGATATCTGACTTGATGCTGCAACAACAACCTGCACTCACATAGCGCCACTGACACACACTAACATCCCAGACAGTTCGCAGAGACGTCGCAGGGATATTGTCGCCTCTGGAGTCAAAAGGAACAAAGGGACGATCTAATCAAGGCACACAGCACGAGTAGATCAGGTAGCGACGAGACACAATCTCTTCCAAGGGAGGGAGAGACTGGTTTAAGGGGACAGGGGTCGGAGAATCTGGGGCTGGGCTCTGTGGGGGTGACCTCAAGGAAACCAGACCCCCACGGATGCTTGTTGAGGCCGGGGTGGGGGGAGCGGTGTAGGGGTTGGGATTTTGAAAACTTCATAACTCAGACGAAAAGGGGATTAATCAAAGGTTTCAAAAGCCCAGGGGACTAGCTATGATACAGAATAGGCAAAACAGGTCCGAGGGGCTGAATGGTCTATTCCTGTTCTCCAGGGAATCAGAGAAAGGACAAATTATCCTTTCGTCTCTTGCAGGATGGGAAAAGTACAATGAAAAATATCTTCTGTACCACCCTCAAGAGTAACAGACCCCCACTGAGTGACACACTTGAGAATTTGCAAAAAGCTGTTCAGCTCCACTTTATAAATTTGTAATACTAGGTAGCAAACTGGGAACAGCACGGTGGCTCAGCGGTTAGCACTGCTGCCTCACAGCGCCAGGGACCCAGGTTCAATTCTACGCTCAGATGACTGTCTGTGTGGAGTTTGCACATTCTCCCTGTGTCCGTGTGGGTTTCCTCTCATAGTCCATATGTTAGGTGGAATGGCCGTGCTAAATTATCTTGTAGTGTCCAGGGATGCCTAGGGCTAGGTGGATTAGCCATGGGAAATACAAGGTCTGGGTGGAATGCTCATCAGAGGGTTTTTATGGGCTCGATGGGCCGAATGGCCTGTTTCCACACTGTAAGGATTCTATGATCAGTGACACAATGGGATTCCATGCTTTTAATTATTTAAGTATTTCCTTCAGATACATACGTTTTGTAAGTGAGTCCTAGTCATTATAGGCAGGCACATGTGTCTGTGAAGGCCATTTCTGTTCAGTATGTTGGATAACACTGTAGTCGGTTCCAGTCTCACCTGGTTAAGTATCGCCCTTATGTGTCATCCTTACTTGGTTTGACCTCCAGACCCACAGCAACCTGATTGGCCCTTAACTACCCTCTGACCTGGCTCTAGCCAACCACCCAATTCAAGGGCAACTGGGGGTGGGCAATAAAAGTTGGATGCCTACACACCATGAAAGAATAAAGTAACAGATGGCTTGTAGGCATGAGCTTTACTAAAAGGGTTGATGGCAGGTAGCTGATGGTTCACAATGATTCATGTTTCGAGAATATCCGCATGAATTGCAACTAATATTCACTCTCATCTGGTGCAAAAAGAAAACAGGAAACATGGCTCGACCATGGCTAACAGAAGAAATTAGGGACAGCATTAGATCCAAAGAGGAGATGTATAAAATTGCTAGAGCAAGCAGCAAGCCTAAGGACTAGGAGCATTTTAGGATTCATAAATTAACAGAAGTCAAGAGAGGGAAAAGAGATTAAAAGAATAACATTCCAAGAACATAGAAACTGACTGTTAAAGCTTCTGTAGAAATGTGAACAGAAGATGATGAATAAGTACAATTGTAGGTCAGGAGCTTGGGAAATTATAACGGGGAACAAAGAACTGGCAGCATATTTAACGCATATTTTGGTTCTGCCTTCACAAAAGAGAACACAAATATTCTCCCAGAAGTGGTTTACGGGCAGGATAAATGGGACTTTTTCCAAGAGGCAGCCAGGCAGCCAGTAACTGGTGGTGTACTGCAAGGATCAGAGCTTGGACCCTAGTCATTAAGCATAGATATAATTGACCCGGGTAAGGGAACTGTATGCAACATTTCTGAGTTTTCTGACAACACAAAACTGGGTGGCGTTGTGAGTTGTGAGCAAGGATGCTTCAGGGTCATTTTGACAAGTTGAGTGAGGGGAAACATGTGGCAGATGCAGTAGAGTGCGGCTAATTAGAAAGGTCAACCTACTTTGGTGTGATGAACAGAAAAACAGCATTATTGAAGTTGTGATAAATTGCAAAGTGTGGATATACGGAAGTCCTTGTACATCAGTCACTGGAAGTAGACAGGCAGGTTCATCAAGCAATTAGGAAGAAAGGTGGCATATTGGCCTTCATTGCAAGAGAATTTGAGTGCTGAAAAAGGGATGTCTTACTGCGGTTATGCAAGGCCTTGCTGAGACCAAACCTGGAGTAATATGTACAGCTTTGGTCTCCCTACCTAAGAAAGGATATACTTGCCACAGAGGGAGTACAGTGGAGGTTCAACAGGCTGATACCAGAGGTGACAGAAATGTCCTCTGAGGAGAGATTGGTTCAACTGGGCCTGTACTTATTAAGGTTAGAAGGGTGACATAGGATCTGATTGTAACATGCAACAATCTAACAAGGTTGGACGGACTAGATCCAGGGAGAATGCTTCCTCCTGGTAGGGGGTTTAGAATCAGAGGACGTTGTCTCAGGATACAGGGTAGACCATTTAGGACTTTTGGGAGTGAACCTGTGGATTTTTTTACCTCATAAAGAGGTTAAGTCCATGAATTGATTCAAGGAAGAGGTTGATAAATTTGTAGATCTCAAAGGGACAAGGAGAGCTGGCAGGAACATGACGATGAGCTCAAGGATCAGACCATGATCATTATGAAGAGTGAAGCAGGCTGGAAGGGCTGAATGGCCACTCCTGCTCCTTTTTTTCCTACAGATGTTGTATTGGATTAACAGCAAGAAGACGCTAAGAACTCATGATCCCTGCTAGAGAAGACACAGAACTGAGTTTAACAAATCCTGTCACTTGTGAGGCTGGAGTCTGAAAGTGGCCGTGGATTTTGCTAGTACATCCTGGACTGACCCAACCGCATATTGTGATGCACCTCACGGTCCACACTTACATGTGACTCCATTGACCCAAAACCAAGCCAGGCAATGGGGGGGATGGGCAATAAGCAGTGAGCTGGCACGAGTACTAAGAACAAATGAACACTTTTAGATGATCATTTTGCCAGCACTGAGGGACAGAAATCTTCAGAAATGCTTTTACAAACATCCACTTGAGAAATTACCACCTCCGAGTCCCAAACAATCATGAGTCCAGATCTGCATGATTACCTGATTGACAAAATCTTCGGTTTTTAATGGGGCACAACTGAAGGACAAATATTGAGAAAATACACTCCAGCTCAGAGTGATGCTGGAAAAGCACAGCAGGTCAGGCAGCATCCGAGGAGCAGGAAAATCGACGTTTCGGGCAGGAGCCCTTCATCAGGAATGAGAATTGAGAAAATATATCCCACTGGTTCGGTGGCCAGAGGATCTGTTTCTACCTTCAATGCTCATTCAAGTGCATTCACAACACAACTGCCAAGCAATGACCATCTTCAACAAGAAAGCACCAAAACATCGCCCCTTGACATTACCATCACTGAATCCCCCCACTGTCAATATCCTGGGGGGTTATCATTGACCAGAAACTCAACTGGACTCACCACATAAACACACTGGCTACAAGAGCAGGTCAGAGGCTAAGAATACTGCTGTGAGTAACTCCCCTCCTGACTCCCCAAAGCCTGTCCACCATCTACAAGGCACAAGTCAGGAGTGTGGTGGAATACTCCCCACTTGCCTGGATGGGTGCAGCTCCAACAACACTCAAAAGCTTGACACCATCCAGGACTAAGCAGCCCACTTGCTTGGCACCACATCTGCAAGCATCCACTCCCTCCACCACCAACACTCAGTAACAGCAGTGTGCACTATCTATAAGATGCACTGCGGAAATTCACCAAAGATTAGGGCGGCACGGTGGCACAGTGGTTAGCACTGCTGCCTCACAGCGCCAGAGACCTGGGTTCAATTCCCGCCTCAGGCGACTGACTGTGTGGAGTTTGCACGTTCTCCCCGTGTCTGCGTGGGTTTCCTCCGGGTGCTCCGGTTTCCTCCCACAGTCCAAAGATGTGCGGGTCAGGTGAATTGGCCATGCTAAATTGCCCGTAGTGTTAGGTAAGGAGTATATGTAGGGGTATGGGTGGGGTTCGCTTCGGCGGGTCGGTGTGGACTTGTTGGGCTGAAGGGCCTGTTTCCACACTGTAAGTAATCTAATCTAATCCTCAGACAGCATTTCCCCAATCCATGACCACTTCCATCTAGAAGGACAAGGGCAGCACATACATGGGTACACCGCCCCCTGCAAGTTCCCCTCCAAGCCACTCACCATCCTGACTATATTTGGCCGTTTCTTCAGCGTCCACTGGGTCAAAATCCTGGAATTCCCATCCAGACTTCCACCCTTTCCTTGTGGGCGTACCCTACAATGTGTAAACTGCAGCAATTCAGGAAGGCAGCTCAACATTGCCTTGCCAAGGGCAATTGGGGAAGGGCAATAAATGTTGGTCCAGCCAGCAATGCCCATACACCATGACCAAAGAGATAAAAAGACTGTTGTTACTGTGGGGAAAGTGTGTTAAATTTCTCATGTTAGGTGGGTGCATCTGAGGTTCTTTGGGATGGATAGGAATTGATGTGGTGAATAACCAAAGCCACAGCCAACTTGGTAGAAAGTGTTTCTATTGATATAGTGCACCTTACAGCATTATCACTTTTGCACTTATCAGGAAGTGTGGTAGTCCATTTCCACACACCGTGATAGTGATCTGCTCATCAGCTCATCAAAAGGAGGGGAAGGACTGGACAATCACTGGGAATAACTCCACTGCTCTCTCCTGCATGGTGTCACAGGCTAATACTTTGAGGAGGGGGGGTGCTGAGGTAACCTTGGATAAGTCGCTCAGTCAGTCTCCGCGTCCTCTGACTCTGCTGCACTTGTTCATCAGTCTCAATGGCCTGAAGTCCCTTCACCTGACGAAGGAGCGGTGCTCCAAAAGCTTGTGATTTCAAATAAACCTGTTGGATGATGACCTGAGGTCATGTGACTGCTGACATCTTAAGGTAAGGCTCTTTTCAATGTTTTCATCCATTTCCGACATCAAACTGGACAATGTGAGAAAGCACCATTTTGCTTTTGCGATTAAGTCATATTTTCCAATTTATCAAATGGTTAGCTGGATTCCCTTATCAATAAGATTCGTGCATAAGGCCTTGGGCCCTCCTAATCTCCCATTACCTCAGAATCGGATTAAAGTTGATATCGTACCAAGGATAGCTGACCCATACTGAGGTCAGAGGTCGGTGTTCAGGGGTGTGTGACAGGATGGAAAAGGCAGGGAGGTTTTGGAGGGATGTTTGGAGGTTGGGGCCCAGGGAACTGAAGGAAGAGCCGCCGTCGATAAAGTAAACAAAAAGGAAATCTGGGATGCAGAAAAAAAATCTGAGCAGTACAGGGGCTGGTCAGCTGGGTCTGGAGGGGATTAAAGGAGGGTAAGGAGTGGCAAAATCATGGATACGTTTGGAAAACAAGGATGCAAATGTTTAAAACTGAAGTATTTCCAGACCGGTTGGGAACATAGGAATGATGGCAGAAAGGATATCAGTAAGTTCAAACATGACAACAGAGTTTACGCTGAGCTCAGATCGATGGAAAAGTGGCAAGGTACAGGATTCTGGAAAGGTTCCCTTCAGCGTTGGCACCTGGGCATTGCTGGCTAGGGCAGCCTCTCTTGCCCATCTCAAGTTAACATTGAGCAGTAGAGGTATCTCCTTGAACCGCTGCAGTCCAATTGGTGTAAGCCCACCCGCAATGTGCTCAGGGAGGGAATTCCAGGATTGTGGCCCAGCGACAGTGAAGGAATGGCGATATATTTCCAAGTCAGTGTCTTGGAGGGGGGCTTGCAGGGGGTGGGGTTCCCATTTATTGGCTGCCCATGCCCTGTTGGCATGCCCCACGTGCCTGTCCTCGGCATCCTGCAACGTTCCAGTGAATCAAAGACGACATTCCTCCAGTGGGATTGACTGGAGCACTGCAGCATGCCAAGGACGGACATGTGGGGCATGTGAGCGGGGTGCTGTGTTAAAATGACCGGCGACGGGAAGGTTGGGTCATGATCGCTATTTTCCAAAAGCTCCTCCCACTCTGATATTCTCCAACTGGACCAATAACCTTATGGGGGCATACACTAGTCCAGGGGGAAGAGGGTTTAAACTGGAGGGACAGGGGGAATGGGAATCTAGGTGGTAGAGGGGGAGAAGAATGGGGAAGACAAGCTTGGAGTCACGATTAGAGTGGTGCTGGAAAAGCACAGCAGGTCAGGCAGCATCCGAGGAGCAGGAAAATCGACGTTTCGGGCAGGAGCCCTTCATCAGGGTGGAGATGAGAGACAGCAACTATAAATAAGAAAGAGGGAATGGTTGTCGGAAGCGACTGAGGAAGATTCTGGGAGAAATCAGTTTGCCCACCACATTCGGGAAAGGGATTCCGGAGGACCCAGTGTCAACAAGCAGAGCTGGCAAAACAGGGGGGAACAGGGAAAAAGGAAGGAGGGAGGGAGGGAGGGTAGGCTGGAGTGCTGATGGTGAACAAAGAAACGCTCACCTTCCAACAGAAAAGAAAGAGATCAGGGCAGGGTAAAATTGTATATATAAATGCACAGAGTATAGTGAATAAAACTGGCAAACTAGAAGCAGAAATTGTTCGAGGGGGATGTGACACAGTAACATTGACTCAGGCCAGAACAGAACTGAATGTTTAACAAAAACAGAAACTGCTGGTAAAGCTCAGCAGGTCTGGCAGCATCTGTGGAGAGAGGTCAGTGTTAATGTTTCGGGTGCAGTAACATGGGGCAGCACACTAGCGCAGTGGTCAGCACTGCTGCCTCACAGGGACCTGGGTTCGGTTCCAGCCTCGGGTGACTGCCAGTGTGGAGTTTGCATATTCTGCCGGTGTCTGCATGGGCTTGTTCTGGGTTCCTCTCCCACAGTCCATGGTGTAAATGTAGAGTGACAGGGGAATAGGTTTGGGTGAGTCAGATGGTTGGTGTGGACTTGTTGGGCTAACTGGCCTGTTTCCACACTGTAGGGGTTCCAGGATTTCCAGCAGCCACAGTTCTTTTGGTTTTTATTTGGCTTAATAACTGGGTTATAAAGTTTTTAGTGGAAACAGGGTGGTTAAAAGGGGAGGAGGTGTAGCAGTGTTGGTCAAAGATTACATCCTTGCCCCTGAACGAAATGCAGTTCCTATATTAGAATCTACGTGGCTAGAGGTGAGAAACAGAGAGGGAGCAGTGACCATGTTGGGTCTTTCTGTTGATCTCCATAGAGTGGGAAGTGGAGACCACTTGCAGACAGAATTTGGAAATGTGCAGGACTAAAGCGGGCTGTGATATTTGGGGATTTCAGTTACTGGAGACTGGGAAACCAGTAGAGTGTGGGGCACAGAAGGGGAGAAACGTGTGCTGGAGAACTTTCTGGAACAGTGTATTTGCCGTCCGACTAGAGAGGAAGCTGTGCTGGATCTGATCATTGAAAATGAGGCAGGCCAAGTGGGGAGTGTCAGAGTCAGGGGGAGCACGTGGGAAATAGCGATCATAACACAATAAGGTTCAATATTAAGTGGGAAAAGGATTTATAAAAATCAGTCAATGGTTCAGATGCCAGACCAGAGACGGGTAGATTTTAGTGGTCTCAAAGTTGAGGTGGAGCAGGTTGAATGGAAACACAATTTGGTGGATAAAACAGTAAATGGAGAATGGAAGAATTTCAAAGGAAAGATGAATAGAATGCATAATAATCACAACAGATATCAGGAAGAGTATCCTCAGCTGCTCAGTGGTTAGCACCGCTGCCTCACAGCACTAGGGTCCCAGGTTCGATTCCAGCCTCGGGTGACTGACTGTGTGGAGTTTGCACATTCTCCCCGTGCCTGCGTGGGTTTCCTCCGGGTGCTCTGGTTTCCTCCCACAGTCCAAAGATGTGCAGGTCAGGTGAATTGGCCATACTAAATTACCCATAGTGTTCGGTGCATTAGTGAGAGGGAAATGGGTCTGGGTGGTCTACTCTTCGGAGGGTCGGTGTGGACTTGTAGGGCCGAAGGGCCTGTTTCCACACTGTAGGGAATCTAATCTAAATTAGTTGCAGGAGAGAGCCTAAGACTGGAATAAGGAAGGCAAAGGGAAAGTCTAAGGAAACGATGGCAGGGTCCACTGCAACAAATAGCAAGATGCTCTTCAAACACATTCATGGTGAAAGGTTAGTGAAGGGTAGAGTGGGGCTCATAAGGAAAAAATAGGTAAGCTGCCCACTGAAGCAAAGAACAGATAACAGTGATAGATAAAGGACGTGCTAAAAAGGCTGGCAGCACTCCAGATAGAAAAGGTGCCAGGTCCAGACGGGATCCATCCCAGATTCCTGAGGGAGTTAATGGAACAAACCGCAGAGCTGTTGACAGAAGATCTCCCAAGCCTCCCTGAATACAGCACTAGCCCCAGGGGCCTGGAGAATGGCAAATGTGACACCATTGTTTCAGAAAGGGGGGGAAGGAAAACCCAGGAACTGATCGATATATCAGTTAGACAGCAACGGTGAGAGAATTGATAGATGCCATCGCATGGGATAAGATGTGTGAACACCCAGAGAAAAATAAGGTAATACTGGATGGTCAACACGGCTTTGTCAAGGGCAGGTTATATCTGACAACTTTAATTGAGTTCCCTGGTAATGTGACACAGGCAGTGGATGAGGGTTGAGCTGTGGATGTTGTATATTCGGGCTTTCAGAAAGCATTTGATATAGTGTTGGTTAGCAAATTAGAAATGTTTAGGATTGTTGAGTCTTTGGTCACATGGATTAGAAGTTGTCCAAAAGATTGGAGACAGGGTAGGTACAGACGGACATTTCTCAGATTAGAGACAAGTTGAAAGTGCACCAGGGATCTGTGTTGGGACCATACTATTTCTGATGTATATAAATGATTTGGAGATGGGTGTTGAGGGTAAAATGGCTAAATTTATAGATGGTACGGAGCTAGAGAGAGTAGTGAGTTGTGAGGATGATGCTGAGTGATTTCAGAGGGACATTGACCAGTTAGCCAAGTGGGTAGATGCCTGTCAGATTAACTTCTATGCAGAGAAATGAGAGGTAAAGCATTTTGGTAGATGGAACATAGAGAGAGATGATACAGGCTCAATGGCACAACTTTGAGTGGAGGACAGGAGCAGAGGGACCTTGGGGTTCACATGCATGATTCTCTGAAGGTGATTAGGCAAGTTGAAACAGTTGTTAAAGCAACTTACGGAATCTTGTGTTTAGACATAGAGGCAAGGAAGTGATGCTCCACCCTTACAAATCATTGGAGGGACCACGTTTGGAGTATTGTGCTCGGTTCCCAGCAATTTATTTAAGGAAGGATATTAAAGTCCTGGAGAGGGTTCAAAGGAGATTGACTGGAATGATACCAGGAATGAGGGATTTCAGATACAAGGAGAGATCGGGGAGATTGGGCTGATTCTGCTTGGGGCAGAGAAGATTACAAAATGACCTGACTGAGGTATTCAAAATAATGAACATTTCATACAGGGCAAAGAAGGATAATCTGTTTCCACTAGTTGGTATGTTAGTAACTAGGGGACCCAATTACAGGATTGTCAGCAAAAGAGCTGGGAGTGAGATGAGGAGAAATTTCTTTACTCAGAGAGTCGTTGGGATTTGGAATGAGCTGCCTGGGAGTGCGGTGGAGGTGGATTACAGAGGAGGGTTCAAAATACAGCTGGATCGATATTTGAATGGGATGAAGGTCACAGAAATAGAGTTGGATTGTGGGACAAGCTGGGGAGCTCTTTCAGGAGCCAGTATGAACATGATGGGTCAAATGGCCTCCTCCTGTTCTCTAAAGTTCTATGATTCTAGAAATATCGAATCCACCAGAGGAAGGCAGAGGAAACGAAAGTGAGCAGTTAATGGAGCTGGAATACAAAAAAGAAAGTGCAAATATATCAAAAAAGGCAAGTCTAACAGTATCATATCTGAATACACAGAGCAGTTACAGCAAGGTGGGTGAATTAACAGCGCGGGTGAACAAATAGCTGTGAACAAATCCAATATAATTGCAATTACAGAGACATGGCTGCA
Source organism: Hemiscyllium ocellatum (assembly GCF_020745735.1). Taxonomy (NCBI): domain Eukaryota; kingdom Metazoa; phylum Chordata; class Chondrichthyes; order Orectolobiformes; family Hemiscylliidae; genus Hemiscyllium; species Hemiscyllium ocellatum. Next base: position 130,054,657 of record NC_083405.1, read on the forward strand.
AGGTGACCAAGACTGGGAGCTGAAGGGGCCTTCAGTCTTTAGGGAAGACAAGCAAAATTGAAAAGGAGATAGAGTGCCATTGTTTTGTAAAAGATTAAATCAATGCTATAGTGAAAAAATAGCATCCCAGAAACCTCAGCGTGGTATCACTCTGCGTGGAGCTAAGAAACAACAAAGCAGTCAAAGACACCAGTGGAACCTGTGTACAGTCTCCAAACGGTAGTGGTTAGGTACGGCATGGCGTTAAACAGGAAATTAAAGATGCACAAACATGGGCACTACAGTGATCACTGGCGATTTTAACATACATCTGGGCTGGCCAATCCTTACTGTGAAAGGTGAATTTTTGGAGTGTGTACAAGGTAGTGTTTTAGATAAGCAAGTTGAGGAACCAACCCAGAAATGGGCGAACCTAGATTTGGTTTGGTGCACTGAGGTGTTAATTATTTTCTATTTAGGGAAAAGTGACCATAACGTGTTAGAATTCATCATTGGAATGGCACGTGAGCAGGACTAATCCCAGACTAGGTTCCAAAATCTAAACAAAGGAAACTATGAATTCTTGAGGAATGTGTTGGCTACAATAGATCGTATAATGTCATTATAGGGGTTGTCAGTGAATAGGCAATGATTAATAGTTAAGGAATGAATGTACTTCATTTAGAAAACAGAGATGCAGCAGATTGTTTAAATGATGATAGATTGGGAGCAGCTGATGTACCACAAAGGGACCTTGCTATGCTGTTACAATGGCCGCTGAAGATCAGAATGCAGCAGGCAGTGCAGATGGTGAATGGTCTGTTGGCCTTCATAGCAAGAGGATTTGAATACAGTAGCTGGGGTGTCTTGCTGCACTTGTCCAGAGCCACGCCGCGTCTACTCATTTGCTCTCCATATCTACTTGCCATAGCCGGACTGCAGCAAGTTGACTCCTGCGATGACAGTTCTGTCACAGGAAGAGAGAGAGGTCGAGACTCGATGGGCTGAAGGGCCTCTTCTGTACTGTGTGATTCTATGGTTCAGCTGGGCCTGTATTCAGGGGAATGAGAAGGAACCTCTGATTCCCCTGATTTTTCCTTTAGGGTGGAGTTTCGAACCAGGGGCTGGAGTTTCAGGACAAAGGGTAGACTATTCAGCACTGAGATGAGGGAAGATTTCTGCACACAGAGGGGAGTGACCCTGCAGAATTCCTGACCACAGGAGACTGTGGAGACCAAGTCACTGCATATATTCGTGAACAAAAAAGGACATATTAGAAACGGCTAAAGGGGGAATGTTGGAACCTGGTTTCGAGATAGAGGATCAGCCATGATCATACTGAATGGTGGAGAAGGCTCAACAGGTTGAATGGCCTACTGCTGCTTCCATGGAATCACAGACAGCAACATGCTGCCTATGCTGGTTCATGAGCTCTTTAGAACCTGAGGCAGTCAAAACGAATACAATTGCAGGAAAGAAGAGCAACACATCAGCAGGAGCTGCAAGTGTGTCCAATGTAGCTCTCAGTTGTCAACAGTTTCTTGCCCCCCCCAACACTTACAATCCTCACCTCCCACCTTACTCCATCTTCCGCTCCTGACCTCCGTTTCTCATCACCACCTGCCCCACCTTGGCTCCTGTTCCCAAACTCCGTCCTTACTTTTGAAACCTCCACCATGGGCCTCTCTCTCATGGCTTCCATACTGAAGGTGTATTGGAGTGCTCAGCTCCCCCTGGGTGGCAGACCGTAAGACTAGGAGCAGATGTCGGCCATTCAGCCCATCGAGTCTGCTCCACCACTCAATGAGATCATGGCTGATTTGATCATCTTTGTGTTTTACCTTGCTAGATGTTGGTAGATGAGATGTGGGTGTCACTGGCTGGGCCTGCATTTATTGCATGTCCCTAGTTGCCCAAATGGCTGTTAAGATTCAACCAAATTGCTGTGGGTCTGGATTTGCATGTAGGCCAGCCTAGGTATGAGTGACAAATTTCCTTCCCTAAGGACATTAGTGAACCAGATAGGTTTTTACGCAGTTGCTAAGTGGTTACTCAGTCAACATTTAGACAACATTTTATTTCAGATGTTTTGTATCTAAATTTCCATCATGATGGGATTCGAACACATGAGAAGCAGCACATTGACTTGGGCTTTTGGATTACTCATCCAATGATATTACCAGCCACCTCCCCCAGGGCTCAACTCCACTTACTTGCCCTTTCCCCACAACATATAAGGTTGGTCTGGACAGATGCATGAGGAGGTGGGGAGCAGAGGGATACAGATCATTAGGAATTGACCGACAGGTTTTGGATTTGGATTGGCTCAGGCTTGGAGGGCCGAAGGGCCTGTTCCTGGGCTTTATTCTCTTTGTTTAACTCTTGATGCCCTCACCCATGAAAAATCTCTCTATCTCAGTCCTAAATATACTTAACAACCCAAACACGACAATTCTCTGTGGAAAAGGATCACACAGATTCACTCCCCTCTGAGAGTAGAAATTCCTCCTCATCTCTGACCCCCTTCATTCTGAGATTGCCCCCTCTAGTGCCAGACTCTCCCACAAGGGGAAACAACCTCTCCCCATCTACCCTGTCACGTCCCCTTAAGGATCTTGTGTGTTTCAGTGAAGTCTCCTCTCATTCCTCTAAATTCCAATGAGTACTTGACCAACTTTTCTACCTCTCATATGAATAAGGAATAAAACTAGGCCACTCAGCCCTTTGAGCCTGTTCCATCATTCAATAAGACCATGGATGTTTTTAACTTCAATTCACCATTGTTGTATATGCCTGAAAATCGTCTATCCCCTTGGTGATCCAAAGTCCATCCCCCTCTGCCTTCAACATATTTAAAGAATCTGCATCCATTGTCCTTCGAGGAAGGGAATTCCAAAGACTCTGCGAGAAAGAATATGAGGATCGTAAGTCACTCCCTCTATTCTTGGGGTGTGGTGGGAATATCTTCCCAGCTCTGTCGCTAATGCCAATACATCTTTCCCAGGATAACCATCCACTGTATTCCAGCTGTGCTCTGACTAGTGCTTTGTACAGTTTCAGCAAAAACCTCCCTACTTGTATACTCCATACTCTTTAAAATAAAGGTCAATATTCCATTTGCCTTCCCTGTTACCTGCTGACCTTGGACGCTTGCTATTTTTTGAGATTCATAAACAAAGACTCCCAATATTCACCTCTTCTGTTTTTCCAGCCAATATTCATGACCTCACATTTTCCCACATTATGTGCCATCTGCCAAGTTTGTGCCCATCTGTCCATATCCTTCTGCAGACTCTTTGGGTCATCCTCACCACTTGCCTTTCCATCTATGTCTGTATCTTCAACAAATGTGTTGATAGCACACTCACTTTCCTCATCCAAGACACTAACATATATTGTTAATAATTGTGCCCCAGCACTGATCTCTGTGCTGCTCCACCAGTTGCCATCCTGACAATGCCTTCCATGTCCTAACCCTCTGTTTTCTGTTAGTTAACCAATCCTCTATCCATGCCAATGTACTAACTCCAACACTGTGAGTGTTTATCTTACTCAGTAGCCTAATGTGTGACACCTTGTCAAACACCTTCTGAAAACCCAAATATATTACTTTCACTGTTTCCACTTTATCTATCTTACTTTTTATATCCTTGAGGAATTTGAGTAAATTTGTCAGGCATGATTTTTCACCTTCAAGAAGCCATCTTTGATCATTGTACACGTTTCTAAGTATTCTGATAATACAGCTTTTATAATGGACACTAACCTCTTCTCAATAACAGACATCACGCTCACCGTCTTATAGTTAACCTGAATCAGGTCTCTTTTCCTTTCTAATAAAGTTGATACATTAATTGTTGTAGGTATTTGTGTCCGCATTAACAAACCTCTGCCATTAAGTACAGACTTTACCAGGAAAACTTAATTTCAACTTTTATTGCAGCAATGTTTATATTGTGACTCTGCATTTTTATATTTATTTTGTTTTAAAGGTTATTTTAATTATGAATGTAGAAATTTCAGAACATGCATCATTTCAACTTAATACTGTTTAAAAGTTATATGAAAGGTCCTGAAATATCAAATTGCACGGTACTTCTAATATATTTCATGGCTTGTTTTATTTTGAAAGTTATTCCAGCTGGAAATAAACAGCACTGCATGCGTGGTGTTCAGTATTGCAATATTTCAACCAATATATTGTTTTCTTCCAAAGCAGAACGTGTCTGCAGTAACCTAACTCCGGATTTAACACTGACTTCTATGGGAAATCATGCTTCACATAAAGTTGTTTCACTGAAAGCCATTTGTTTAAAAGTATTTCAATTCAAGTTGATATTTTCAGCAAGGTAACCACAACTTCAGGTGAGGAGTCACTGTAGCGGGAGCTGTGGGGTGGAAGCTACAGTTTGATAACTTCTCAAACCTCCCACTTTGGGACACGGGAGTTTTACATCACTGAGTTAGCAAAGGAATTTGTGCATCAGACACGAACTCTCCTGCCCTACCAATCCAACAACATCTCACTTCACCTCGTGAGATGAGGGACATGTTAACCGAGGCGTCAGTTACAAAAGTACATTGAAAGGTTTGGATATGATACTTCCCCGGTGTTGGAGCACTACCACATCCATGCTCAGAAATAGACAATTCCCAAACAGCAAAATCATAAACTGGAATGTCAAAGTGGGATCATTCAAAGAAAAGGGAAGGAGGTGCCAGACATGAGTTGGGGGAATGCCTTTAGGAATTCAGGCACTGGTATTCCAATCTATCCAAGTATGACACATATTTTGACGATTGCGCGAGGGGTTATTTTATAGCGTCTGGTTTGTAAAGAGGTTGATGTAAAAGAGCCAGATGTTTGTATGATGTTGTGTAATCACAACGAGAAAGAGAAGGGATGTTACAGAATGGGATAACTTCTTCGACAAGTAGGAAAACTTTGCTGATTCAGGCGGAGGATGCATTTACTGACAACCATCATTAGCTGAACACTAGACTCTCATTTAAAGGTGTGACAATGCTGTCACTTTAAGAAGGTTTAAGAGGGATCTTGGTGTCCATGTACACAGATCTCTGAAAGTTGCCACCCAGGTAAATAGTGCTGTGAAGAAGGCATATGGCGTCCTGGCTTTTATTGGTAGAGGAATTGAGTTCCGGAGTCCTGAGGTCATGTTGCAGTTGTATAAGACTCTGGTGCGGCTGCATCTGGAGTATTGTGTGCAGTTTTGGTCGCCATACTACAGGAAGGATATGGAGGCACTGGAACGGGTGCAGAGGAGGTTTACCAGGATGTTGCCTGGTATGGTAGGAAGATCGTATGAGGAAAGGCTGAGGCACTTGGGGCTGTTTTCATTGGAGAAAAGGTTTAGGGGTGACTTGATAGAGGTGTACAAGATGATTAGGGGTTTAGATAGGGTTGACCATGAGAACCTTTTTCCACGTATGGAGTCAGATATTACGAGGGGGCATAGCTTTAAATTAAGGGGTGGTAGGTATAGGACTGATGTTAGGGGTAGATTCTTTACTCAGCGAGTCGTGAGTTCATGGAATGCCCTGCCAGTAACAGTGGTGGACTCTCCCTCTTTATGGGCATTTAAACGGGCATTGGATAGACATATGGAGGATAGTGGGCTAGTGTAGGTTAGGTGGGCTTGGATTGGCGCAACATCGAGGGCCGAAGGGCCTGTACTGCGCTGTATTTTTCTATGTTCTATGTTCTATGTTATTTTGACCTTGGTCTTTTTGAAGAGAGGTGCTGAAGAATCTAGATTAACTATGGAAGGGCTTTTGCCCGAAATGTCGATTCTCTTGCTCCTCGGATGCTGCCTGACCTGCTGTGCTTTTCCAGCACTACTCTAATTTACACTCTGATCTCCAGCATCTGCAGTCCTCACTTTTGCCTAATGGGAGGGGAGTGGCCAGTACTCCCAGTTCAGGCTTTTTCTGGTTTGTTTTAGCTGCAGCAGTTCACAAGATGTTAGAGCCCGGGAGAGCTGGTAGTTTCAGTTGAGGATTCCTCTGACCTTCTCTGAAATATCTCTCCGGATGCTGCTCCTCATGCCTGTAAGAATCTGTGTTTGAATTTACTTTTTCGTCACGGGACATGTTTATGGGATATTACTATATTGGAACATTCAATTAGTAATAGTTACTGTATCGGGTCGGTGGCACAGTGGTTAGCACTGCTGTCTCACAGCGCCTGAGACCCGCGTTCAATTCCCGACTCAGGCGACTGACTGTGTGGAGTTTGCATGTTCTCCCCGTGTCTGCGTGGGTTTCCTCCGGGTGCTCCGGTTTCCTCCCACAATCCAAAGATGTGTGGGTCAGGTGAATTGGCCATGCTAAATTGCCCGTAGTGTTAGGTAAGGAGTATATGTAGGGGTATGGGTGAATTGCGCTTCGGCGGGTCGGTGTGGACTTGTTGGGCCGAAGGGCCTGTTTCCACACTGTAAATAATCTAATCTAATCTTATTCTGGTTTATTTTGTTCATGTTTCAACCGTAATGTTTAAATAAATTATTTTATGCTTAAAGCCGAGTGGTTTGACCAGCTGCATCACACCCGGAATATCTACTTCACAGCTGCCTTTAAAATAATTGGAGGGAGGTCTAGCCTGGTCCATAATGAAGGTTAAAGGGGATATTAATGAGCGTACTGAAGGACAGTGATCGGTTAATGCCTTGTTTGAGATGCTGTTAAAGTTACTGGTTTCCACGGGCCTAATAGCAACTATTGATGTTGCAACCATGATAAAGGATGTGTGCCTGATTGACTTTATGGACCAGAAAATGGAAGGTGCTGGGCTCAGCTCATGTGTAAATCCAATGATGAAATAATTGTGAAATACTGGTCTCCGTGAAACTGATTATCTGCAGGAAATGGGTGACTCTGTGTCTACCGCAAGAGACCTATGTTTTAAAGTGAGAGAGACTTGGTGATTGGGTACACGCGATGCCATTCAGAACTAAGGGCTTGGACGATTGGAGACAGATGGCAAGGAACTGCTATATTTAAACGCAGAGCTTACAATTCAACCCTGATCCTGCAGGCAGCTGAGGAAGTCCATAACACTTGCTCAAGTCCACTGGGGGAACCTACAACACTATTGGAAAAACTAACTGAAGGGTTCGTTAGGATATTATATTAGGAAGTTATGCCAGTGTTGGGTGAGGAAGAGTCCTGGGTAATGAGTAATTGAAGAGCATGATCCTTCTCACAAGATGGGACCTAATTTAATCAAGAGATTCAAAGTTATCAGGAGAGGCCAGTCCCCTATTGCGGTAACATTGACATGAGTGCAGGAAGGTTGTCTTTGATTGAGGAAGAGAATTCCCCACCCTCATCCCCTTTGACTCCCTCATGAGTCGAGAATCTATCTACCTCTCCTTCAATATTTCCGAGGTCCCAGTCTCCACAGCTCCCGAAGGAACTTAGTTCCAAAACCCCACAGCACACTATAGGGGAAAAAAAATTAATCTCCTCCTCTTTGTCTTAAACAGGGGAATCTTTTACTTTTAAACTGCGGTCTCTGATCCAAGTCTCCCTGTCAGTAGGGGGAGCCATCCCCTCACAATCTCGCTAGGCTATTCATGGCCTTGATCAATAGATTCGTCAAAGTTTAGGAAGTGAAGGTGTTGGACTCGGTTAAAATTCAGCTCAGCCACGATGTGACGGAGCGATGGAACACTGCACCCGTTCCAAGGGCAATTAGGAATGGGCAATGATTGGCTGCCCAGCAACGCCCATGTCCCATGAATGAACGTGTTGAAGCTCTGTGTCTGTCCCCTACTGGAGATAATGGCCTAGTAGTATCATTGCTGGATTGTTAATCGAGAAACCCAGGTAATCTTCTGGGGACCCAGGTTCAAATCCTGCCACAGCAGATCGTGGAATTTGAATTCGATAAAAATCTGGAATAAAGATGATCATCATGACAAAGAAATCCTTGTCAATTGTTGACAGAATTCAGTGGTTAGCACCAGGGACTTGGGTTTGATTCTCAGCCTCGGGCGACTGACTGTGTGGAGTTTGCACGTTCTCCCCGTGTCTGTGTGGGTTTCCTCCGGGTGCTCCGGTTTCCTCCCACAGCCCAAAGATGTGCAGGTCAGGTGAATTGGCCACGCTAAATTGCCCCATAGTGTTCAGACATGTGTAGGTTATGTGCATTAGTCAGGGGAGATGTTGGGGAATGGGTCTGGGTGGGATAGTCTTTGGAGGGTTGGTGTGGATGTGTTGGGCCAAATGGCCTGTTTCCACACTGTAGGGATTCTAATTCTAATTTTCCTCACCTGTCAGTTACTGTGGGAATGATGGGAGAAGGCTATCTCATTCTGACAGGGTGTCTCCAAGTTTGGAGAATGGTTGAAATGGAAAACAGGCCCTCAGACATGTCAAGCAGAGGCTTCAGCACCACCCACCCAACCCCCCCCCAAAATATCTACTTGACTTTCTAAAGACCATCTCTCCAATGCTCGGAGTGCGTGTCCAGACTGTTTATCTCATTGCCGTTTGTTTGATAATACTGTGAACTAGTGTATGACTTACAGCAATGTCTACCTCCTTGGATGTGAAGTGCTTGGGGATTTCCAGAGGTTGCACAAGGTGCTATATAAATGCAACTTTCCTTTTTCTCCCCAACACAAGGGATCTTCTACTGTTGACCCATTGTGTCAACCTCACAATCAAACTGCAGTACAAAGCCAATTTCATCCAAACGCAATTATTTCAAGCTGAACGGTAAATCTGACCAGCTGAACATACCATTGTTAGATAATACATCATTCTGGGCGGTGAGATTTTACGCTAATATTGGTTAGCTAGTGCAATCATTCAACCACTAAGGCACTCAATCTTTCCCTTAACTGAACAGGTCTTTGTTAAAAGGATGATTCAGAAATTTTAATGCCCCCCACAATCCTAAACTCATCAACAGGTCAAGATTGACCCAGGATTGATAGACCCCCATGTCTGTCTTTACTTATCTACAACCCTAGTGGACAGAAAGGTACATATTAATTTCTTCCAAAAACACAGGGGTAAAGGATGCAAAGATTCCACACATGCAGTCACAACAGACATCAGTTCATTGGGGAGGGAGGTTTCACTTTGACTTACAGGGTAATGGTAGATAGTTCTGACATCTTGCACACATGCTGGTTAACTCTCTGGGGCTTACAGTAGCATTTCTGCACACAGCTGTCAAACACGGCAAAGTTTATATTCAGTTCATTTACGGCAGATAGGATCAGCCAGAGGGGGAGAGGAAGGTGGAAAGGAAATAACATGATGAATGGCAACGAGCGTGAGAGAGAGAAAGAGAGAGAGAGAATAAAGATGAAATCAACTACGTTGCGCTTCCCGACAAGAGTCAGTAATACAGTATTGCATTTTACACACAGTTACACACACACTCACACAGATACACTCACACGCATACATATACTGACAGACTTACACTACCACAGACACACATACACATACATGCACTGACAGACTTACACTCACACACACACACACATACACTGACAGATTTATACTCACACAGTCACACACACATTCACACAGATACACACACACATTCATACACTGACAGACTTACACTCACACAGACACACACACACACATACACTGACAGACTTACACTCACACAGATACACACACATACATACACTGGCAGACTTACACTCACACAGACACATATACACACACTAAGACACACTTGCACCCATACACACACACACTCACACAGATACACTCACACGCATACATACACTGATAGACTTACACTCCCACAGACACACATACACATACATACACTGACAGATTTACACTCACACAGTTACACACACACAGTTACACACACATTCACACAGATACACACACACATTCATACACTGACAGACTTACACTCACACAGACACATATACACACACTAAGACACACTTGCACACATAGACACACACACTCACAGACACACACACACTCACACAGCCACGGACAGACATACACTCACATACCCACATACATGTACCTGCACACACAATCACATGTGTGCGCGCGCGCGCGCGCACACACACACACACCCTCAGACACAGACGCACACACTCACAAAATGAAGCACAGACAGACTCACACTTACACGCACAGGCGCATGCACACACTCATACCCATGTACACTGCACACCCCCCACACATAGTGCCCCCCACACATAGCCCCCCTCACACGCACACACACAAACACACACATGTTCCCCAACATACACACATATGCACACACATTTAATCTCAATGTCTAACTTCAGCAATGGATGATAGTACACAGCATCTCACAGCAGAAAAGCAGGTCAGACTGTTAGGGGGAAGGTAAAGCTAACCCTAACCCTCTGGGGGAAGGACAGTAAGTGGAGAGATGCCCACATCCTGCCAGTGAATACAAAAACAACCCAAAGGTAATGGGCACAGATGGAACGGCTCACTGCACTCCATGTGGCTCAGTTCGCAGGGCTCCTGTTTCTCCCTCAGGAGGGGGGTGTGGAGGGAGAGAAAGGGGAGAGGTTCGGGGTGTGGGGAGTGGGACATGTGGGGGAGGGGAGTGGGTGGCGGTCCCAGTCTGGGATCACTGGGTCCTGGAATGGGGCCCTTGCAGCTAAAAGCCAGTTGCTGGTCACTTTGCAACACCCTCCCAGAATTCCATTTTCCAAAGGAATGGCAACAGCCATGTTCCCTGCCCCTTGCTCCGTCCGAACGTTACCCTCCCCCGCTCCCCCCTTCCCAACGCAGTTCTCTCCCTGACCCCTTCCCCATCTCTCTTGACTCCGCCAAGCACCATCATCCACCCTCCCCCTCCCCCGCACTGAGAGACCCAGTCCCCTTCTTAGAACCCTTATGTTGGCACAGAGTGAGGCCATTCGGTCTGACGAGCCTGTGCTGGCTTCGCTTGTTTTTGTGGGATGTGGGTGTTGCCCCATTTCGTTGCCACCTCCCAGTTGCCATGGTGACGGTGAGCTGTCTTCTAGAGTCACTCTAGTCCCTGGGGTGTGTAGAGACAGCTCCCCACAGCCCTCCTCCCCTCCCCCGCAGTGGTGTTAGGGACTTTGACCCAGAGTCGTAGAGCGACCAGCAAAATAATGTTATTGTGTCTGCTCTGGTCGCCAAACATCCATCTATTCCAATCTTACCTTGCTTAGCATGAATGTCCTCTCCCATCTATCAGGCAGTGAGTTTCAAAGCCCCACTACCCTTGAAGTGAAAATATTTTCCACCAAATCGCCTTTAATCTCTAACATGCTCTTTACATTAAAACTGTGGCCCCTCTACTCGGTGGGAAGGTTTCTGTCCATCTCCTCTGTCTACGCCCCTCAGAACTTCCAATCACCTCAATCAGATCCACTCACCACCCCCACTCCCCGCTCCTTCTCTGCTCTCTGAGAAACAACCCCAGCCTCCCCAGTCTCTCCTTCAACGTGGAAACGCCCCAGTAGCAGGCAGGATCCTGGCCGATCTCCTCCGTCCTCCCTCCCTCCAGCGCAATCAGACCTTTCCTTGGGTCTGGTGATCCGAGGTCAGCACAGTGTTCCTGCTGAGGGCCAATTCATGTTGATGTGGAAGTGCCAGTGTTAGACTGGGGCGGGCAGAGTCAAACATCACATGGTGCTGGGTTACAGTCCATCAGGTTCATTTGAAAACCGTAAGCTTTCGGAGCCTCTAGTGCTTGGAAGGTTGTGTTTTCACAAACCTGTTGGACGATAACGTGCCGTCGTGTGATTTTTCACTGACTAATGTTATACACAGCCCCGTCAGAACCTCCTTGTGTTCAACACCTTTACCAATAAGGGCAATGCATTCACCTTAGTCCCAAACCTCATAACCCTGCAGCCCTCTTTCCCCTCACAGCACGATCCAGTTGCTCTTCCCAAAATCAGGATTCAGTCTCCCTCCGTCACACTCTCCGACCACGCAGCTTCCCACGGCAGACCGGTATTCCTGAAATAATGCCGGAGGCGAGCATAGGAATCCTGCGGTGTTTGGTGTAACTGGGACATCGAACCAGCGAGTGGGAGATACTGACAAGCGCAGCACTGGCCAAGTTTGAACAGGCTGCACGGAATGAGACCCTACCCTGGCACCTGTCCCCCTGCTGAGCACATGGACTGTGTCATCAAACATGGCAGTCAGTTATAGGCACAGCCTTATCTCCAGGACGGAGTGAACCATTAACAGGTCCATGGCGAGGGAGCCGCACAACACAATTGTTTTTTGATGGCCCAGTGAAAGGGCTAGTACAGATGTGATGGGCAGAACGGACACCTTCTGCACCCAAACCCTTCTACCGCACTCTCTTCTGCTGATCCTATTGGAAAACTGTTCCAAGGCACGTTCCTGGATGTTGACGTTCAGATAGAATTCAGTGCCATCTTGGTTGGCACTGGGCAACATGTCCTGAAATTAATTTGGCAACGTGTTTAGCATGGCACGGTGGCTCAGTGGTTAGCACTGCTGCCTCACAGCGCCAGGGACCCAGGTTCGATTCCAGCCTCGGGCGACTGTCTGTGTGGAGTTTGCACATTCTCCCTGTGTCTGCGTGGTTTTGCTCTGGATTCCTCCCACGGTCTAAAATTGTGCAGGTTAGGGTGGGTTGCCCATAGTGTTCAGGGGTGTGGAGGATTAGCCATGGGAAACGTAGGGTTACAGGGATATCTGGGTGGGATATTCTTCGGAGGGTTGGAGTGGAGTCGATGGGCTGGATGCCGTGCTGATGGGATCCATGATTCTAATAGGCCAGTGAGTTCAGGGTCCAGTTAGCTGGACGGGCTGGTTTGTAATACTGAGTGACATCAACAGCGTGGGTTCAACTCTTGCACTGGCTGAAGTTACTATGAAGGAGTTTCCTTCTCCACCTCTTCCCTCGCCTGATGACCCTCAGGCTAACTCACCATCAGTCATCTCTCTCTCTCTCTATACTGACAGAGCAGCCTATGGTCTAAATGCACCCTGGGCATTCTATCTTTAGGGAGTTAACTCCCTCTGAGACTTTAAGTCAGAGTTTGTTCCCTTTTGGCAGCACAATTCAAGTGGGTGCTTTGAGTTTAGGGGGGCGACTGTGTCCAGTGATACCTTTCAGTGTATCAAAGTCCATGCTAACAGTGCAACGTAGCTTCTTAATCAGATCATGGGCTGCTTCAGTGAAGATGCCGAGACCATACTATCGAAGGTTCAAGGATCTGCAGTACCTGTCGAACAGTCCCCCACAACCCTGTGCCCTGACCCCCCTCAGCCAATAACATCGGGACAGGTAATCCCTGCTCATTAACGTGCTGCTGTTTGTGGGATCTTACTGTACACAGATGAGCAACAATATTGCAGCAGTGACTACTCTTTGACAGTACTCCATTGGTTGGAGGGTGCTTGGAATGTACTGTAGCGGAGAGAGAGGTGCCATAGAAATGCAACTACATTTTTCCTTCCTGACATGCAAAGTTCCAAAGGATCAAATACTTGGCTTCCGACCCAAGAGCCGCGATTATCCAATGGTGAGATATCGGTCACCATCACAGAAACAAGAAAGCTGGGGTACCGCTGCCCACGCGATACACTGTGGACACGTCGATTCCTTCCATCTCCACAAACACAAGGATTATCAGAGCAGATATATCACTTGGGACCAAGGAGCATAAAATACAACAAAAACTGAAAATGCAAGATACATGAAGGTATTAGCAAGTCTTCGCTTTCTTCAACCATCACCTCACCATGGATGCAGCAACTCCACATTTTTCCAACAAAATGATTTGTGGGTGGGCGTGGCTGGCTGGGCCCAGCATTTATGGCCCGTCCCTAGTTGCCCCCTTGAGAAGGTGGGGGTGAGCTGCCTCCTTGACCCGCTGCAGTCCACCTGCTGTGGGTTGACCCACAATGCCCTGAGGGAGGGAATTCCAGGATTCTGACCCAGTGACACTGAAGGAACGGCGATATATTTCCAAGTCGAGATGGTGAGTGGCTTGGAGGGGAACTTGCAGGGGGTGGTGTTCCCATGTACCTGCTGCCCCTTGGCCTTCTACATTAAAGTGGTCGTGGGTTCGGAAGGTGCTGTCTGAGGGTCTTTGGTGAATTTCGGCAGTGCATCTTGTAGATAGTACACACTGCTGCTACTGAGTGTCGGTGGAGGAGGGAGTGTGTGTTTGTGGATGTGGTGCCAATCAAATGAGCTGCTTTGTCCTGGATGGTGTCAAGCTTCTTGAGTGTTGTTGGAGCTGCCCCCATCCAGGCAAGTGGGGAGTATTCCATCACCCTCCTGACTTGTGCCCTGGAGATGGTGGACAGGCTTTGGGGAGTCAGGAGGGGAGTTACTAACCAGAGGATTCCTAACCTTTGACCTGCTCTTGTAGCCACTGTGTTTATGTCATAGAATCATAGAATCCCTACAGTGTGGAAACAGGCCCTTCAGCCCAACAAGTCCACACCGACCCTCCAAAGAGTAACCCACCAAGACCCACTACCCTACCCTATTACTCTACATTTACCCCTAAACTAATGCACCTAGCCTACACATCCCTGAACATTATGGGCAATTTAGCATAGCATATTCACCTAACCTACACATCTTATGGTGAGTTCAGCTGAGTTTCTGGTCAATGGTAATCCCCAGGATGTTGACAGTGGGGGGATGCAGTGATGGTAACACCAGTGAATACCAAGGGGCGGTGGTTAGATTGTCTTGTGTTAGAGATGGTCACAGCCTGGGATTTGTGTGGCACGGATGTTTCTTGCCACCTGTCAGTGCAAACCCAGCCTGCTACTTACCCCTACTGCCATTCTTCCTGCTACCTCCTGGGAGGGGAATTCCCTGCCGAAAGTATGACCTTGAACCACATTAGGAGGTATTAGGTCAGGTGGTCGAATGAGAGGGGCAGGGTCAAACAGAAGAACGAAGAACAAAGAAAATTTACAGCCCAGGAACAGGCCCTTCGGCCCTCCAAGCCTGAGCTGATCCAAATGTACTGTCTAAACCTGTCGGTCAATTCCTAAGCATCTGTATCCCTCTGCTCCCCACCTACTCATTCATCTGTCCAGACGCATCTTAAATGAATCTACTGTGCCTGCCTCTACCACCTCTGCTGGCAACGTGTTCCAGACGCCCACCACCCTCTGTGTGAAGTACTTGCCGCGTGTATCCCCCTTAAACTTTCCACCTCTCACCTTCAAAGCGTGACCTCTCATTATTGAATCCTTCACCATGGGGAAAAAGATTGTCTCTATCCACCCTGTCTATACCCTTCATGATTTTGTAAACCTCAATTAGGTCCCTCCTCAATCTCCTTTTTTCTAGTGAAAATAAACCTAGCCTACTCAACCTCTCTTCACAGCTAGCACCTTCCATCCCAGGCAAAATCCTCATAAACCATCTCTGCATCCTCTCCAAAGCATCCACATCCTTTTGGTAATGTGGCCACCAGAACTGTACACAGTATTCTAAATATGGCCGAACCAATGTCCTGTACGATCTTAACATGACTTGCCAGCTCTTATACTCAATGCCCCATTCGATGAAGGCAAGTATACCATATGCCTTCTTGACCACTCTATCCACCTGTGCAGCAACCTTCAGGGTACAATGGACCTGCACTCCCAGATCTCTCTGCCCATCAACTTTTCCCAAGGCTCTTCCATTCATTGTATAATTCACTCTAGAATTAGACTTGCCTAAATGTATCACCTCGCATTTGTCTGGATTGAGAACCATCTGCCACTTTTACGCCCAACTCTCCAGTCGATCTATATCCTCCTGTATTCTCTGACAGTCCCTTATGCTTTCTGCCACTCCACCAATCTTTGTGTCATCTGCAAACTTGCTGCTCATACCAACAGTGCCCTCTTCCAGATCATTGATGTATATTACAACAACAGTGGCCCCAGCACTGATCCCTGTGAGACACCACTGGTCACCTTTCTCCATTTTGAGAAACTCCCTTCAACTACTACTGTCTCCTGTTGCTCAACCAGTTCTTTATCCACCTAGCTAGAACACCCTGCACACCATGTGACTTCACTTTCTCCATTAGTCTACAATGGGGAACCTTATCAAACACCTTAATAAAGTCCATGTATATGGCATCAACAGCCCTTCCTTCATCGAACAACTTGGTCACTTCCTCGAAGAACTCTATCAAGTTGGTAAGGCACGATCTCCCCCGTACAAAATCATGTTGCCGATCACTGATAAGCCCATTCTTTTCTAAATATAAATAGATCCTATCCCTCAGTACCCTCTCCAGCAACTTTCCCACCACTGCCATCAGGCTCACTGGTCTGTAGTTACCCAGAATATCCCTCTTACCCTTCTTGTACAGAGGGACAACATGAGCAACCTTCCAGTCCACCGGCACCTCACCTGTGTTTAAGGATGCCACAAAGATATCTGTCAGGGCCCCAGCTATTTCCTCTCTAGCCTCCCTCAGCAACCTGGGATAGATCCCATCCGGTCCTGGGGATTTGTCCACCTTAATAACCTCTAGCCTACCCAACACATCTTCCCTACTCATGTCAACGTGATCCAGACCAATCAAACTTCTATCTCTAATCTCAAGATTCATCATGTTCCTCTCCTCAGTGAACACTGATGCAAAGTAATCATTCAGAATCTCACTCATTCTCTCAGGTTCGACACACAGCCTTCCTTCATTATCTTTGAATAGACCAATCCTTTCTCTAGTTACCCGCTTCTTATATAAGAATAAAATGCTTTGGGATTTTCCTTAATTCTGCTAACTAAAGCTATTCCATGACCCCTTTTAGCCCGCTTGATTCTTTGTTTAAGACTTGTCCTTCTCTTCCGATATTCCTCCAGGGCCTGTTCTGTTCTCAGCTGCCTAGACCTTATGTACGCTCCCATTTTCCTTTTGGCTAGTTATATAATTTCTCCTGTCATCCACGGTTCACGAATCTTGCCCTTCCTATCCTTTGCCTTCAATGGGACATGCCTATCCTGCACTAGCTTTAACCTATCTTTGAAAGCCTCCCACATCTCAAATGTGGACTTCCCTTCAAATAGCTGTGTCCAATCCACATTTCCCAGCTCCTGCCTAATTTTGATATAATTGGCCTTGGCCCAGTTTAGTACTCTTCCCTTAGGACCACTCTCTCCTTTATCTATGAGTAGTCTAAAACTTACAGACTTGTTCCCAAAGAAATCCCCCACTGCAACTTCCACCACCCGTCCTGTCTCGTTCCCAATACCAGGTCCAATATGACAATAGGCAATAGACAATAGACAATAGGTGCAGGAGTAGGCCATTCTGCCCTTCGAGCCTGCACCACCATTCAATA
Source organism: Hemiscyllium ocellatum (assembly GCF_020745735.1). Classification (NCBI taxonomy): domain Eukaryota; kingdom Metazoa; phylum Chordata; class Chondrichthyes; order Orectolobiformes; family Hemiscylliidae; genus Hemiscyllium; species Hemiscyllium ocellatum. Next base: position 130,071,964 of record NC_083405.1, read on the forward strand.
TGATCATGGCTGATCATCCTTAATCAGTATCCTGTTCCTGCCTTATCTCCATAACCCTTGATTCCACTATCCTTGAGAGCTCTATCCAACTTTTTCTTAAATGAATCCAGAGACTGGGCCTCCACTGCCCTCTGGGGCAGAGCATTCCAGACAGCCACCACTCTCTGGGTGAAGAAATTTCTCCTCACATCTACCCTAAATGTTCTACCCAGTATTTTTAAGCTGTGTGCTCTGGTTCGGCACTCACCCATCAGCGGAAACATGTTTCCTGCCTTCAGAGTGTCCAATCCTTTAATAATCTTATATGTCTCAATCAGATCCCCTCTTAGTCTTCTAAACTCAAGGGTATATAAGCCCAGTCGCTCCAGTCTTTCAGTGTAAGGTATTCCCGCCATTCCAGGAATTGACCTCGTGAACCTACGCTGCACTCCCTCAATAGCCAGAATGTCTTTCCTCAAATTTTTGGAGACCAGAACTGCACACAGTACTCCAGGTGTGGTCTCACCAGGGCCCTGGACAGCTGCAGAAGAACCTCTTTGCTTCTATACTCAATCCCTCTTGTTACGAAGGCCAGCATGCTATTAGCCTTCTTCACTACCTGCTGTACCTGCGTGCTTACCTTCATTGACTGGTGTACAAGAACACCCAGATCTCTCTGTACTGCCCCTTTACCTAAATTAATTCCATTGAGGTAGTAATCTGCCTTCCTGTTCTTGCCACCAAAGTGGATAACCATACATTTATCCACATTAAACTGCATCTGCCATGCATCTGACCACTCACCTAACTTGTTCAGGTCACCCTGTAATCTCCTAACATCCTCCTCACATTTCACCCTGCCACCCAGCTTTGTATCATCAGCAAATTTGCTAATGTTATTACTCATACCATCTTCTATATCATTAACATATATTGTAAAAAGCTGCGGTCCCAGCACGGATCCCTGCGGTACCCCACTGGTCACTGCCTGCCATTCCGAAATGAAGCCGTTTATCACTACTCTTTGTTTCCTATCAGCCAACCAACTTTCAATCCAAGTTAGTAGTTTGTCCCCAATACTATGCACCCTAATTTTGCTCACTAACCTCCTATGTGGGACTTTATCAAAAGCTTTCTGAAAGTCCAGGTACACTACATCTACTGAATCTCCCTCGTCCATCTTCAGAGTTACATCCTCAAAAAATTCCAGAAGATTAGTCAAGCATGATTTGCCCTTCATAAATCCATGCTGACTCTGACCTATCCTGTTACTACTATCCAGATGTGTCGTAATTTCACCCTTTATAATAGACTCCAGCATCTTTCCCACCACTGAGGTCAGACTAACTGGTCTATAGTTTTCCTGCTTTCTCTCTCCCACCTTTCTTAAAATGTGGTAAAACATTAGCCACCCTCCAATCCGCAGGAACTGATCCCGAATCTATTGAACTCTGGAAAATAATCACCAACGCATCCACGATTTCTCGAGACACCTTCAGTACCCTGGGATGTAGACCATCAGGCCCCGGGGACTTATCAACCTTCAGACCTAACAGTCTCTCCAACACCAATTCCTGGCAAATATAAATTCCCTTAAGTTCAGGTCCTTCAGTCACTGTTACCTCAGGGAGATTGCTTGTGTCTTCCCCAGTGAACACAGATCTGAAATACCAATTCAGTTCTTCTGCTATTTCTTTGTTCCCCATAATATATTCCCCTGTTTCTGTCTTCAAGGGCCCAATTTTAGTCTTCATTATTTTTTTGCTTTTCACATACCTAAAAATATAGCCCTTTCCCTCGTTGGGCTATTGACATACTGCTCTAGAAAACTCTCCTGGACACTTTGTACAAATTCTACTCCATCCAGACCTCTGACACCAAGTGTATCCCAGTCAATATTGGGAAAATTAAAATCTCCCATCCCCACTTCCCTATTGCCTCTACATCTATTCATAATCGGTTTACCTATTTGTTCTTCTACCGCACGCTCACTGTTGGGAGGTCTGTAATACAGCCCCAATAATGTAACTGCACCCTTCTTATTTCTCAGCTCCACCCATAATGCCTCACTGCTCCAGCCCTCCATAGTGTCCTCCTTTAGCACAGCTGTGATATCGTCCTTGACCAGCAATGCAACTCCACCCCCTCTTTTACTTCCCTCCCTGTCCTGTCTGAAGTGTCTATATCCTGGAACATTCAGTTGCCAATCATCATGTCCTTCCTTCAACCAAGTCTCTGTGATGGCAATAACATCATACGCCCAGGCACCAATCCAAGCTCTAAGTTCATCTGCCTGACACACTATACTCCTTGCATTAAAGTAGATGCATTTCAGGCCACCAATTCACCTGCTCTCTGCCTAGTCTTCCCCTTATTAATGCTACCTTCATGATTCTTACAGTCTCCCATCTCCACCTCACTGCCAACTTGTTTTCTCTTCTGGTTCCCAGTCCCCTGCCACATTAGTTTAAAACCTCCCCAGCAGCAGGAGCAAAAACTCCCCCAAGGACATTGGTTTCAGGAGCATTCTGGAGGAGGAACGTGAGGTCCTGAGGCAAAAAGATCCGGGGTGAGGGGGTGGGGGCAGGACGAACTTCAGAACATGGGGCCTTGCCAACTGAAAGTCGATGGTGGTCCGGTTGAGGATGTTACAAAGGTACCTCGGATGTTTGTGGGAGTAGGGAGCCGGAAAGGGAGTGAGGCTGTGGAAAAATTTTGAAAGCGAGGTCGAGGGATTGAAAAACGAGGAACTGCTCAACTAGGAGCCAATGATGTTGGACAGCGAGCGCAGGCAGCGATTGGAGAACGGGACCTGGACCTGAACGAGGGCTCGGGTTCAGAGAGGAAACGTTTGGGTGAACTCACGCTTATTGGGTGGGGGGGGGGGCAGGGATGGGGACAGTGGGGGCTAGTGGTAGTGGGTTGATGTGGGACTGTAATTGCTGAGTCTGAAGTTTCGACTATGGGGACCCAACTAGGAGTTGAACTATGTTTACTTCAGAGAACATCTCTGGGACACCTGCACCAATCAATCCCACTGCCCCATGGCCAAATATTTCAACTCCCCCTCCCACTCTGCTGAGGACATGCCAGTCCTGGACCTCCTCCACATCGCTCCCTCACCACCCGACGCCTGGAGGAAGAACGCTTCATCTTCTGCGTCGGAACACTCCAACACCAGGGCACCAATGTGGACTTCAACAGTTTCCTTATCTTCCCACGCCCCCACCCCCACCTCATCCCAGTTCCAGCTCAGCACTGCCTTAAGACCTTTCCCACCTGCCCATCTTCCTTCCCACCTGTCTGCTCCACCCTTCTCTCCAACCTATGACCTTTACCCCCACCTCCGTCCAACTATTGCAGTCTCAGCTACCTTCCCCCCAGCCGCACCCTCCTCCCATTTATCTCTCCACCCCCGATGTTCCCAGGCTCATTACTGATGAAGGTATCCTGCCCGAAATGTCGATTTTCCTGCTCCTCGGATGCTGCCTGACCTGCTGCGCTTTTCCAGCATCACTCTGATCTTGACTCTAATCTCCAGCATCTGCAGTCCTCACTTTCACCTCACAGTTGAGCTATGACAGGAGTGATGTTGTGTTGGAATTAGACAATCTGAGCAATGCTGTGGAGATGCATTTAGAACTTCAGCTCATCATCAAATGGAACACAAGTAAACACTGGAAGTAGGAGCAGGAGTAGGCCATTCGGCCCTTCAAGCCTGTTCCACCATTCAATGGCTGGTCATCCAATTCAGTTGCCTGCTCCCACTTTCTCCCAACTTCCTTTGAACCCTAGAAATCAGAGAACTAGATCTAATTCGTTCCTGAAAATATTTAATGTTTCTGTCCTTTCATGCTTCCTGTGTCTGATAATCCCACAGGGGCCCCGCTCTCTGAGTGATGACATTTCTCCTCATCCCAATCCTGAATTGCCTATCCTGCCTCCTGATGCTGTAACCCCTGGTTCTGGAGCTCATCGACCTCAGGAACATCCTTCCAGTGTTTGGCTTGCCTGGTCCAGATAGAGTTTTGTTGGTGTCTACAAGATAGAATCATAGAGATGTATAGCACAGAAACAGGCCCTTCAGTTCAATCTGTCCATGCTGACCAGATATTCCAACCTAGTCTAGTCCCATTTCCCAGCACTTGGCCCTCTGAACACTTCCTATTCATATACCCGTCCAGATGCCTTTTAAATGCTGTAATTGTACAGCCTCCACCATTTCCATACACACACCACCCTCTGCGTGAAAAAGTTGCCCCTCAAGTCCCTTTTAAATCTTTACCCTCTCCCTTAAGCCTTTGGCTTTGGAATTCCCCTACTCCAGGGAAAGGATCTTGCATATTCACCCTATCCATGTTCCTCATGATTTGGAGATGCTGGTGTTGGACTGGGGTGTACAAAGTTAAAAATCACACAACACCAGGTTTAATTGGAAGCACACTAGCTTTCGGAGCGACGCTCCTTCATCAGGTGATTGTGGAGGGCTCGATTGTAACACAGAATTTAGAGCAAAAGTTTGAAGTGTGATGTAACTGAAATTATACATTGAAAAATTGATTGTCTGTTAAGCCTTTCATCTGTTAGAATACAGTGATAGTTTCACTTCTTTCATGTGTAAATCACAAAACCCTTTTTTTAAAAGTTGCATTCTCAGGTTAGCTGTTAACAATGGTGATAGCTAGACAATATGTTGAAGGTGTTAGTCCCCTGTGTTCTCTGTCTATGACCTGATGTTTAGATTGATTCTAATCCAAAAAGTGAGATAACGGAGTTTTACATAAATTCCTGCAGTTTTTGAGCTCAGAGTTCTACATGAATGTATGCAGTTTTTGAGTAAAGTGTAATGTAACTCTGCAAGTACAAATTCACCCCACAAAATATATGTGTGCATGTGGGTCTTTGTCTGTGTGTGTGTCTGTCTGTCTGTCTGTCTGGGGTGGGGGTTGTGAGTGTGAGAAAGTGTGTGTGTGTGTGTGTGTGTGTGTGTGTGTGTGTGTGTGTGTGTGTGTGTGTGTGTGTGTGTGTGTGTGTAGTGAGTGCAGAGTGTCTGTGAGGGGGTACATGTGTGAGTGTGGGAGTGTGTGTGTCTAAAAGGGTGTGTGTGGGTGCCTGTGTGCGTGTCTGTGTGTACCTGTGTCCGTGTGTATGTGAGAGTGTGTGTGTGTAGGAATATCTGTGTGTGTGTGTTTAGTGCAATGGTGGTCACCTGTAATGTGACATGAACCCAAGGTCCCGGTTGAGGCCCTCCCTATGGGTACCGAACTTAGCTATCAGCCTCTGCTCGGCCACTTTTCTCTGCTGTCTGTCCCGAAGTCCACCTTGGAGGATGGTCACCCGAAGGTCTGAGGCTGAATGTCCTGGACCACTGAAGTGTTCCCCAACTGGGAGGGAACCCTCCTGTCTGTTGATTGTTGTGCGGTGTCCACTCATCCGTTCGATCCATTCAACCAGGACCTTAGGTTCATGTCACATTACAGGTGACCACCATTGCACTACACACACACACAGATATTCCTACACACACACATACACACGGACACAGGTACACACAGACGCGCACAGACACCCACACACACACCCTTATAGACACACACACTCCCACACTCACACATGCACCCCCTCACAGACACTTTGCACTCACCACACACACACACACACACACACACTTTCTCACACTCACAACCCCCACCCCAGACAGACAGACACACACACAGACAGACAAAGACCCACATGCACACATATATTTTGTGGGGTGAATTTGTACTTGCAGAGTTACATTACACTTTGCTCAAAAACTGCATACATTCATGTAGAACTCTTGAGCTCAAAAAACTGCATGAATTTATGTAAAACTCTGTTATCTCACTTTTTAGATTAGAATCAATCTAAACATCAGGTCATAGACAGAGAACACAGGGGGCCAGTACCTTTAACATATTGTCTAGCTATCACCATTGTTAACAACTAACCTGAGAACGCAACTTTAAAAAAAAGGGTTTTGTGATTTACACATGAAAGAAGTGAAACTATCACTGTATTCTAAGAGGTGAAAGGCTTAAGAGACAATCAATTTTTCAATGTATAATTTCAGTTACATCACACTGTAAATTTTTTGCTATAAATTCTGTGCTAGGATTGAGCCCTCCGCTACCACCTGATGAAGGAGCGTCGCTCCGAAAGCTAGTGTGCTTCCAATTAAACCTGTTGGACTATAACCTGGTGTTGTGTGATTTCTAATCATGTTCCTCATGATTTTGTAAACCTCTATAATACTCCTCAGCCTCCGACGCTCCAGGGAAAACAGGCCCAGCCTGTTCAGCCTCTCCCTATAGCTCAAATCCTCCAACCCTGGCAACATCCTTGTAAATCTTTTCTGCACCCTCTCAAGTTTAACATCATTTTTCCTATAGCAGGGAGACCAGAATTGCACGTAATATTCCAACAGTGGCCTAACAGCTGTCCTGTACAGCCGCAACATGACCTCCCAACTCCTGTACTCAATACTCTGACTAATACAGGAAAGTGGACCAACCAAACCCTGTTTACCTGCAACTCCACCTTCAAGGAACTAGGAACTATGAACCTGTCCTCCAAACCCCCAACATTCTAGTAAGTAATTCCTTAAACAACACCCATATTGTGAACAGATTGGCTTAACCTCAGGCAGTTAACCTCAGGAAATGATGACAAGGAAATGGAGTTTGGGACTGGTAGACACTGGAAGATGGAGAGCTGCTAGCCCATGAGATATAAGGAGGGACAGCTGCAACATCGAAGACTGGTTTGGCAAAGGAGATTTTCAGCATGTCAATATAATTTGGGGACGGCACGGTGGCTCAGTGGTTAGCACTGCAGCCTCCCAGCGCCAGGGACCCGCGATCAATTCCAGCCTCGGGCCTGTGGAATTTATTGCCATGGATGCTTAAATGTCTTCCAGGCAGGGATTGATAAATATTGATCTCGTAAGGAGTCAAGGGTTACAGGGAGAGTGCAGGTAAGTGGCATTGAAACGCCCATCAGCCATGATTAAATGGCGGAGTGGGCTCGATGGGCCGAATGGCCTTGCTTACGGTCTTATCCAAATACTTTATAAAGGTTGTGAGGTTTCCCACCTCAAGTCCCCCTCCCAGACTCCCACCACCCTCAGAGCGAAAAATCTTTTCCTCAATTCCCCTCTGAACCTCCTGTTTTCCATTTTAATTCAATGCCCTTCAAGTAAGGGGGGGACATCTGCTTTCTAGTCACCCTGCCCATGCCCCTCATAATCGTATACACTGTTTATTATTCACTTGTGGGATAAGGGTGTCACTGGCTAGGCCCCATCCCTAATTATCCTGAGGGCAGTAAGAGTCAACCACATTGCTGTGGGTCTGGAGTCACATGTGGAGCAGACCAGGTAAGGACGGCAGTGATTGGTGAACATTAGCGAACCAGATGGGCTTTTTCAACAATTGAGCCACTTCCTATTTTTATTGAATTTAAATCCCACCATCTGCTATGGCAGAGTTTGAACCCGAGTCCCCAGTACATTACCTGGGATTAGTAGTCCAGTGATAACACAACTGAGCCATCACCTCCCCCGACTTCTATCAGGTCCCTTACTCTGCTCCATAGAAAACATCCTGAGCTTATCCAGCCTCTGTTCATCACTGAAATGCTCCATCCCTGGCAGCATCCTGGTGAATCTCCCCAGTACCCCCTCCAGTGCACTCACATCCTTCCTACTGTGTGGGGACCAGAACTGCACACAGTCCTCCAGCCATAGCCTCACCAGAGTCCTGTACAGCCCCAACATACCCTCCCTGCTCCTATAATGTATGCCTCCACTGATAAAGGCAACTCACTCGGCCCGGTTATACAGAGTTCTCTGAACTAAATAAACTGTGAGAGACAAGCGGATGATTAGATTGTGTGTGTAATGTTCATAACAGGGGTTAGGTCGTGGGATTATTGCTTTTTCACTGGCACATAGAGGACTCTGGAGGCTGGGTCATTAAGTATCTTCAAGGTTGAGATAGACTTTTTTTATCAGGGAGAGAATCAAGGGTTCTGGAGAAAAGGTAGGAAACTGGACCAGGCATGATCTCATTGCATCGTGGAGCAGACTCAATGGGCTGAATGGCCTTTTCTCACTCCTACATGGTGATATAATCTTAGATTAAGAGACTGACACAATTGTAAACGTGAAAGGTAAGTTAGACAGATTTGTACTGGGGGTGATATTAAGGAATACGAAGCCAGCCTGGGAATTAAAAAGATAGCATAGGTCAGCCACCATCTTGTTTGACACTAGAATGGATTTGAGGGGCGGAATGGCCTACTTTTCTCCCCATGCTCTAAATCTGTTACAGATTTTCACAAGAACCAATCAATTGCAAATGCTGGAAATTAGAAACAATAACTGATGTTGCTGGAAAAGCTCAGCAGGTCTGGCAGCATCTGTTGGAGACAAATCAAAGAGTTAACATTTCTGCTTTCTCCTCACAGAAGTTGCCAGACCCGCTGAGCTTTTCCAGCAATTTCTGTCTTTGTTACAGATTTTCATACACTCCATTTCAAAAAATTATCCAAGGTTAAATCTCACACGCACTACGGGAGGTTGGATCACGTTATCCACGCTCTCCCCAAACTCGGGAATTTGTCACTTATTTCTTGTCCTTCTCCTGGAGTTACAGTCTGTTCTTCGCTAACACGATGGTTGCTTTCCTGCACAACCCCGCGTTATAGAAAAATCACACTTTAGACACAGGACTTAAAGTGTTGGTGCTGTGATTGCGTTACAGCCAACACACGTTTTAAATGTTTTTGCAGTGTGGAGACAGTGCCCCAAATTCATCAATCCTTAACGAACTGCATGTTATCGCAGAATGACCTGTATTGTCAGTTCTGTCGGTGCTAACACACACATCGCACACAACAGTTGGATCTTCCCTCGCAGTTTATACACGTGAGATTTGAGAGGTCAGTCACAGATTGACCCACAGAAATACCAAATGCAGGGAGGATCATGGTTATAGGAGTCAGTGGGGTAATGGGTCGTGGTTCTAACATCACTGTTTAACTTTCATTCATTTTTTTAAACAATTATCCTTTGTCTAGATATTATCAGACTGCTAGTAATTGAGATCTTGCTATGCAGAATTGGGTACCACTGTACCTACATGGCAACAGAGGCCAGGGCAATAATAATTCTTTGATAAAGTACTTGGCACCCTCCTGACATCACAAACATGTGAGAGAAATGGTTGCTCCTCTCCATTGGAAACAAGCGTTTGTCTGGAGCTCCAAAGCCAGCAGGAATTGATAGGGCTGAATGGCCTCTTCCTAATGTCGTGCACATCTATGCATCTCCTTCTTTAGGAGTCAGGTGTCACAGCCGAAGGTGCTGCTGTTCTGACTAACACTATCACGCTCACCACGGATAGTCATGATGTGGAGGTACCGGTGTTGGACTGGGGAGGACAAAGTTGAAAATCACACACCAGGTTATAGTCCAACAGGTTTAATTGGAAGAGTGCCACTCCTTCATCCTGATGAGGGAGGAGCGCTCCGAAAGCTAGTGTTGTGTGATTTTTAACTTTGGACACCATGGGTTGAGAAGGTACGTGGAAGTGATTGGGGACAATGGCAGTGTAGTACCCATCATCTGGCTGAATGCACAAATTAGGACCAAGTGTAGGTTCACCTATTTTGAACAAGGTGCCTCTGTCATCCAGGCAGTCCTCCACCTCACCACCTCCACTCCCCCTTCCACTGCTCTAAGCCGCTCCCCCATTCAAACGCAATAAAGACAGAGTCTCCCCTGTCCTCACCTACCACTCCACCACTTCTGCCAACTCCAACTAGACTCCACCATCAAGAACGTCTTCCCCTCCTTACCCCTCTCTGCCTTCCATAAGGACTATTCCCTTGTGGCAGTCCTTGGTTTGTTCCAGTCTGCCCACCAAACCCCCAGGTACCTTCCCCTGCAACCAGAAAAGATGCAAAACGAGCCAGTACACCACCCTCCTCACCTCCATCCAGGGACCCAAACAGTCCTTCCAGGTGAGACAGAGGTTCACCTGCCTCTCTTCCAACCTAGTTTACTGCATCAGATACTCTCGATGTGGTCTTCTCTACATCGGGCAGACCAAACTTAGGGAATAGTTCACCGAGCATCGCAGCCGGGCCCTCAGAGGCTGACCAGACCTCCCAGTCACCACCCATTTTAATTTCCTTTCCCACTCCCTTTCCAACATGACCATCCTTGGCCTCCTCCATTGCCACAATGAACCAAACCGCAAATCGGAGGAATGACACCTCAAAATCCACCTGAGCAGCCTACAGCCCGGAGGACTCAACACTGAGTTCTCCAACACTCTCCCTCCCCATCCCCCAACTCCCTTCCCAGCCCCTCCCCCTCCTTTCCACTCCTCCCAACCACCAACCGGCTTCATCTCTCCTATCGACCAACCAGGCCATACCCCCTACGTGTTCACCTATTCCTACCTCACCACCCTGCACCCCCCTTCCCCACCACCCCATTTATCTGCAGCTCCCCCCACACCCATCCCGAGTCCTGAAGAAGGTTTAGACCCGAAACATTGACTTCTCCACATCCTGATGCTGCCTGGCTTGCTGTGTTCTCCCAGCCTCCTGCTTGTCTACATTAAACCTTTCCACCATTCAGTACAATCCTGGCTGGTCTGATTCTTGTCAACCTGCGTCTGATAATGTCAGACTCCATTATCAATCGAGGAACCATCTTAACACTGGGCCTTCAACATAATTTGCGGGCGGCACGGTGGCACAGTGGTTAGCACTGCTGCCTCACAAGCGCCAGAGACCTGGGTTCAATTCCCGACTCAGGCGACTGACTGTGTGGAGTTTGCACGTTCTCCCCGTGTCTGCGTGGGTTTCCTCCGGGTGCTCCGGTTTCCTGCCACAATCCAAAGATGTGCGGGTCAGGTGAATTGGCCATGTTAAATTGCCCGTAGTGTTAGGTAAGGGGTAAATGTAGGGGTATGGGTGGGTTGCGCTTTGGCGGGTCGGTGTGGACTTGTTGGGCTGAAGGGCCTGTTTCCACACTGTAAGTAATCTAATCTGAGAGTTTCTCCACCAATGATTCCATAGTTGACAAGACCCTCAGCTGTATCTGCCCCATCTCCCACACTTCTGCCCTCACCCCCTTCTCTTCCCTCCCATGACAGCGATAAGGTTCCCCTTATCCTCACTGACCATCCCACCACCATCCACATCCAGGGGCTCATCAGCCGCCATTTCCACCACCTCCAGTGAGATGTCACCACCAGACACATATCCCCCTCCCCTGCCTTTGTCAGCCTTCCGCAGGCACCCCCTCCCTCTGGGACACTCCTCCTCCACTCCCAACAACCCCTCCCCAACAGCCCCACGGCACCCTCCCCTGCAACCGCCAAAGGTATATCACCTGCCCATTTCCCTCCTCCTCCCCTCACTATCCAAGGGCCCAAACACACCTTCCAGGTGAAGCAGCACTTTACCCTGCACTTCCCCCACAACCTGATCTACTGCACTCGCTGCTCACAATGCGCTCTCCTCCACACCGGGGAAGTGAAGCGTAGACTAGGTGACTACTTTGAAGAACACTTACGTTCTGCCCACAGTAAAGACACTGAGCTTCCAGTTGCCTGCCACTTTGACACCCCACCCTGTTCCCTGGCCAACATCTCTGTCTCAGGCTTGCTGCAGTGCTCCAGCAAAACCTGGAAGAACAGCACCTCAATTTCCCCTCGGGGACCCCACAGCTTCAGGGCTCAATATTGAATTCAATAATTTGAGGGCCCGAACTCTCCTCCGTCCTTATCTCAACCCCACACACCAGGCCTCGTTATCACTGATGAAGGGCTCTTGCCTGAAACGTCAGTTCTCCTGCTCCTCGGATGCTGCCTTACCTGTTTGCTTTTCCAGCATCACACTCTCGACTTGTCATCACACAGTCTGCCGTTAAACGCAACTTATTGTTGGCCACTATCAGTCTTTATTAGCAGCTATTCATCCTCCCGGGCAGATAGTTATCCATTCCTGTGTCTGCAAAACTGTTCTTTTCTCTCTCTTTGGGCTCTATCGTTTGCTCCGTATCCCCTCCCCCTACCCCCTGACCCTAAAAACTGACATGTTCCTTCTGAGGAAGGGTCATTTAGATTTAGAATCCCTACAGTATGTAAACAAGCCATTTTGACCCAACAAGCCCACACCGACAAGTATCCCGCCCAGACTCATTCCCCCGGACTAATGCACCTAACACTAGGGGCAATTTCTCTGACCTGCACATCTTTGGATTGTGGGAGGGAACCGGCACACCCGGAGGAAACCCACATAGTCACAAGAGGCTGGAATTGAACCCGGGTCCCTGGCGCTGTGAGACAGCAGTGCTAACCACTGAGCCACTCTGCCACTCTACCAGGTCACCGGACCCGAAAACATTAATTCTGATTTCTCTCCACAGATACTGCCAGACCTGTTGAGGTTTTCCAGCTAGTTCTGGTTTTGTTTCAGTCATAAAGAGGGAAGGTGGGGTGGAAGTCCATAGCTCCACAAGGGGATAAGTTGGTAAAGACTGTGTATGGCATGTTTGCCTCCATCGGTCAGGGCATTGAGTATAACAGTTGGCAAGTCATGCTGCAGCTGTGTAAGATGTTAGTGAGGCCACATTTGGAGCATTGTGTACAGTTCTGGTCCCCACACTATTGGAAGGATGTGGAGGGCTTGGAGAGGCTACAAAAGGGGCTTGCCAGGATGTTGCCTGAATTGGAGTATATTCCCTACAAGGAGAGGCTGGACAAACCTGGATTGTTTTCACCAGAGTGTCAGAGGCTGAGGGGAAACCTGATCAAAGTGTATAACATTATGAGAGGCATGGACAGGGTGGATAATCAGAATCTTTTTCCCAGGGTGGAAATGTCAAATACTCAGGGGCATAGGTTTAAGGTGAGAGGGGGAATGTTTAAAGGAGATGTGTGAGGTAAGTGTTTTTACACAGAGGGTGGTAGGTGTCTGGAACACACTGCTGGGGAGGTGGTAAAAGCAGATAAGATAGCAGTGTTTAAGAGGCATTTAGACACGTGAACAGGCAGGGAACACTGGCATATGAACCATGGGCAGGCAGATAGAATTAATTTAGAATGGCCTCATGGTCAGCACAGACAAGGTGGTCCGAAGGGCCTGTTCCTGTGTTGTTCTGATCTGTTTGGTACTGAGAGCCCATCACCTTTCATTGTGGTTAAAATGACCCCTCCCACCTCTCCACTCTCTGCCTCCAACATATGAGGCTGAAGCTTTCCCAGTAATCTTCAGCCAGAAGTGCTGAGGGGATGGTCCATCTCGGCCTCCCCCAGTGGTCCCCAGCATCACAGATCCCAGTCTTCAGCCAATTCCATTCACTCCACGTGATATCAAGGAACGGGTGGAGACACTGGATTCTGCAAAGGCTATGGGCCCTGACAATAATCCAGCAATGGTACTGAAGGCTTGTGCTCTGGAACTTGCCGTTCCCCTAACCAAGCTGTTCCAGTACAGTTACAACACAGACACCTACCCCACAATGTGGACAATTGCCCAGGTATGTCCTGTACATAAAAAGCAGGATAAACCCAACCCAGCCAATTACCGCCCCATCAGTCTACTCTCGATCATCAGTAAAGTGAGGGAAGGTGTCACCAACAGGGCTATCAAGCAGCACCTGCTCAGCAATGACCTGCTCAGTGACCCCCCAGTTTGGGTTCCACCAGGGTCACTCAGCTCCTGATCTCAGTACAGCCTTGGGTCAAACATGGACAAAAGAGCTGGATTCCAGAGGGTGAGGGGAGAGGGACAGCCCTGGACATCAAGGCTGCATTCGACCGAGTGTGGCATCAAGGAGCCCTGGCAAAACTGGAATCAATGGGTATCGGGGGCAAACTCTCCACTGGTTGGAGTCATACCTGGTACACAGGAAGATGGTCGTGGTTGTTGGAGGTCAGTCATCTCAGCTCCAGGACACCTCTGCAGGAGTTCCTCAGGGGAGTGTCCTAGACCCAACCATCTTCACCTGCTTCATCAATGACCTTCCCTCCATCATAAGGTCAGAAATGGGGATGTTCGCTCATGGTTGCACAGTGTTCAGTACCATTCATGATTCCTCAGACACTGAAGCAGTCATTGCTCAAATGTGACAAGATCTGGTCAATATCCAGGTTAAGGACAGACAGGTGGTGAGTAACACTCATGCCACATAAATGTCAGGCAATGATCTCCTCCATAAAGGGAGAATCTAACCACTGCCCCTTGATATTTAATTTATTTTTATATCTAAACGCTCCATTATCAACATCCTGGGGGTTACCATTGACTAGAAACTCAACTGCACTGGCCAGATAAATATGGTGGCTACAAGAGCAGGTCAAAGGTTACGAATCCTCTGGTTAGTAACTCTCCTCCTGACTCCCCAAAGCCTGTCCACCATCTACAAGGTACAAGTCAGGAGTGTGGTGGAATACTCCCCACTTGCCTGGATGGGGGCAGCTCCAACAACACTCAAGAAGCTTGACACCATCCAGGACAAAGCAGCTCCCACTTGATTGGCCCCACATCCAGAAACATCCACTCCCTCCACCACTGACGCTCAGTAGCAGCAGTGTGTACTATCTACAAGATGCAGGGCAGAAATTCACTAAAGATCCTCAGACAACACCTTCCAAACCCATAACCACTTCCATCTAGAAGGACAAGGGCAGCAGATACACGGGAACACCACCCTCTGCTAGTTCCCCTCCAAGCCACTCACCATCCCGACTTGGAAATATATCACCGTTCCTGCACTGATGTTGGGTCAAAATCCTGGAATTCCCTCCCCAAGGGCATTGTGGGTCAACCCACAGCAGGTGGACTGTAACGGTTCAAGAAGGCAGCTCACCCCCACCTTCTCAAGGGGGAACCTAGGGACGGGTAATAAATGCTGGGCCCAGTCAATGATGCCCACATCCTGTGAATCAATAAAACACGTTGTTTCCAAGTTGAATGTGAAGCTGAATATTAATGGCACTATATAAAGAGGACCAGTGGGTGTTATTCTTGATCTCCTCACCAAATGGCCATTACCCCACTGATGTCAGTGTGAAGCATACTGAGTGCAAATGTGCTGCTGCGTTTCCTATGTTACAGCAGGGACCGCATTAATAACTGTGGAGCACTTGGATATTTTGTGAAAAGGAACACAGACACACAAGAGTTTTCTTTCTATGAACCATGTGAGAATATGTTTCTCAAGGGTGAGGAAAGTTTCAGTGGGCAAATTCAGAATCAGAAGGAGCCAATCAGAAAACAGACATTATTAGACTCAGAAACAGTAAGGACGGCAGATGCTGGAAGGCAGAGGGGATGAAGAGTCGGGTACAGCAGACCAGCTCAGTCTTGCTCCCCCGATGCTGCCTGACCTGCTGGGCCTTTCCAGCCCTACTGTTTATCGAATGAACATTACAGAATGTATCTGTACAGAACATGCAGCGTGAAAGCTTCAGTGCTTTGTAACATTAAACAACAAATTTGAAATTAAACGCTGGCGCGTTTGCTTTGTCTGATTGGTTGATCACTGCTGGTAAAGTTTCTAATAGTTGATTATTAGAATCCCTGCATGTGGAAACAGTGTGGCCCTTCAGCCCAGCAAGTCTGCACTGACCCTCTGAAAAGTACCCCACCCAGATCCAATTCCTTATTTCTCTAATTTCCCCTGACTAATGCACCTCACACTGTGGGCAATTTAGCACAGCCAATCCACCCGACCTGCACATCTTTGGACTGTGGGAGAAAATCCACACAGACACGGGGAGAATGTGCAAACTCCATGCAGACAGTCACCAGTGGCTGGAATCAAACCTGGGTCCCTGGTGTTGGGACGCTGCAGTGCCAACCACTGAGCCACCGTGCTGCCCCCTTGTCATGTCACTGTTTCTCCTGAGTGAGGGAGTCTTCCAGCTGGTGCTGCTACCTCCAGGGTAACCAGACTGAAAGAGAGAGGCACACGCCTGTGATCACCCCAGGGGCACTGTGCTGGTACAGACTGGCCCGGCTTCACATGGATGACTGTTTCAAGTTTGCGTCTCCCGTTTTCAAAGACAAGACACTTCCAGAAGGAACAACCTCTCTCTCTTTCTCTCTCTCTCTCTCTTTATCTCTCTCCCCCTCCGTCTCTCTCTCTCTCTCTCTTCCCCACTCTCTCTCTCCCTCCCTGTGTCTATCTTTCTCTCTCTTCCTCCCTCACTCTCTCCCTCCGTCTCTTTCCCTCTCTCTCTCTCTCTCTCCACGTACTGTCCATTCTGGACAACTGAGCTGCTCAGAAGGAACTCAACTGGACCACCAGGGGAACACGTACCTCATGCCTCTTTCCTGCTGGCCTGCCATCTTCCTCTGCTTCAAGGGCGTATCCCATTTTCCTTCACAATCCCGTGTTCCCTTTGCCAACTTTCCCCAATGGGAAGTTGCTTCCGGTTCCCCTCAGGGTTAGATAGACCTCCAGCCTTGCTCCAACTGTGAAACATGGAGGTGGGTGAATCCCTGTTACTCGACACGGTGACTAGGAGAAACTGCATTCCCCTACACACAGCATCAAAGCCTGCTGTAACAATTAAACAAAAATCCTCCATTAAATCTCCCAGAGAGTTTTTGAGAAGAATTGTAGCTCAGATTGAGGTTTGGGATGTAGGTTTGCTCAGTGGGCTGGGACCTTCATTTCCAGACGTTTCGTCACCCTACTAGGTAACATCTTCAGTGGGTCTCCTGGCGAAGCACCGTTCCTGACTCCTGCTTTCTACTTATATGTTTGGGTTTCTTTGGGTTGGTGATGTCACTTCCTGTGGTGGTGTCATTTCCTGTTCTTTTTCTCAGGGGGTGGCAGATGGGGTCTAACTCAATGTGTTCCAGTTGGAATGCCATGTTTCTAGGAATTCTCGTGCGTGTCTCTGTTTGGCTTGTCCTAAGATGGATGTGTTGTCCCAGTTGAAGTGATGTCCTTCCTTATCTGTATGTAAGGATACTAGTGAGAGAGGGTCATGTTGTTTTGTGGCTAGTTGGTGTTCATGTATCCTGGTGGCTAGTTTTCTACCTGTTTGTCCAATGTAGTGTTTGTTACAGTTCTTACACAGTATTTTGTAAATGACATTGGTTTTGCTTCTTGCCTGCTTAGGGGCTATGGAAATGAACCTTCCAGCTCAGCGAACAAACCTACATCCATTAAATCCCCCGTTAGCCTCCTCCAATCCAGATCTGCCAAATTTCTCCTCCTTGAAAGAGGTTATCTAATTAACCCTTTCCTAAGTCCATAGCCACTTGTTAGAATTAAATTTTACTTCTGCCTGATAAGCGTTAGCCTGCTTTTTGTTAGTCTCTCATGGGATGTTGTCATGAGTGGCTGTGGACCTGCATATATTGCTCATCCCCGCCCTTCTGATGATTTGGGCTAAGGAGAAATGTAAATGACATGGTTCCCCACATTGAGCTGCTGATCAGACGTCAGGTCACACAGGGATTGAGAACCTTAACTCTGCTTCTCTCTTTCTCTGCCCAGGTACTGCCAAACCCCAAGTTTCTCCAGCCCTTTGCTTTCAGGCTCAGATCTCCCTTGACTATAGGGAGTCACCTGACCAGGGTGTGGATAGGCAAGAAGTGATTTGACCTGAGCGTGAGGTGGGGTGCAGAACTGTAGAAGGTCAGACTTTCAGGGGGTGGGGGGAAGTCACTCACACGGGAGCAAATAACTGGGCACATATTCACAAAAAGCTTTCGGAACGAATTGACGGTGAATGAAATTTTCATAGTCAGGTGTTCAGCAAGCGAATTACAGGTTATACTCGACCTTTATACATCTATACGTTACCATGAAGGAGTCTCCTTCTCAACTTCACCCCCTGCCTGAGGCATGCTGACCCGCAGGTAAAATCACCCACCTTCGTCTCTCTGTACTGTGAGAGCAGCTCTGTGGTCCTCTGAGACGATGAAGACTTCATTATGAAAGCCAGTGTATGGAGCTAAGGCATAGGGTCAGGGTGAGAGTGATGCTGGAAAAGCACAGCAGGTCAGGCAGCATCCGAGGAGCAGGAAAATCGACGTGGCGGGCAGGAGCCCTTCATCAGGAATCAGGCTTTTGCCTGAAACGTCGATTCTGCTGTTACCTGGTCTGCTGTGCTTTTCCAGCACCACTCTAATCGTGACTCTGATCTCCAACGTTTGCAGTTCTCACTTTCTCCGAGCTAAGGTATAGGGTGTTCACTCTCTCATTAACAGTGGATCAGTTTGGAGGAGTTCCTCAGGCTGCTTCCTGTTCCCTTATACTTACAATTGTGGGTGAGGGGGTCATTTTCATATTAGACATTTTTAAACATTTCATTTGAAAATGGCAG
Source organism: Hemiscyllium ocellatum (assembly GCF_020745735.1). NCBI lineage: Eukaryota > Metazoa > Chordata > Chondrichthyes > Orectolobiformes > Hemiscylliidae > Hemiscyllium > Hemiscyllium ocellatum. The sequence continues at coordinate 130,090,335 of NC_083405.1, forward strand.
TGGCATTTATTATCAAACTCTTGTGCTTCCTTTCATTTGGCCATATATTTTAACTGGATCCCTCTTTTTTTTAAATCACTTGTGGGGTCTGGGCACTGCTGGCTGGGCTCATTTTTAATTGCCCTTTGAGAGTGTAATGGTGAGCTACCTTCAGCAACTGTTTGGATGCGAATTTTGTCATTGTATTGGAAGGGCTTGGCTGGGGGGGCAACACGCTCTGCAGCACAAATCACAGAGTTGTAGAGACGTACACAGCACGCAAACATAGCCTTCAGTCCAACTTGTCCATGCTAACACTAATCTAGTCCCATTTGCCAACACCCAGCCCATATCCCTCCAAACCCTTCCTATTCATATACCCATCCAAATGCCTCTTAAATGTTGTAATTGTACCAGCCTCCACCACTTCCTCTGGCAGCTCATTCCATACACGTACCACTCTCTGCGAGAAAAAGTTGCCCCTTAGGTCTCTTTTAAATCTTTCTCCTCTCACCTGAAACCCATGCCATCTAGTTCTGGACTTCCCTACCCAGGGGAAAAGACCCTATTCACTCTATTCATGTCCCTCATGAAGCCTTCAGTACCATTGCTGGAAAGTTGTCAGGGCCCATAGCCTTTGTAGTATCCAGTGTCTCCAACCATTCCTTGATATCACGAGGAGTGAATGGAATTGGTTGAAGACTGGGATCTGTGATGCTGGGGACCACTGGGGGAGGCCGAGATGGACCATCCCCTCAGCACTTCTGGCTGAAGATTACTGGGAAAGCTTCAGCCTTATCTTTTGCTCCGATGTGCTGGGCACTTCCATCATTGAGGAGGGGGATATTTGTGGAGCCTCCTCCTCCAGGGAGTTGTTTAAATGCCCACCACCATTCACAACTGGACGTGCAGTGCCTATCCATTGGTTGTGGGATTGCTCACGGTTTTGAGTTGCTTGATCTGCTTGGGTGTCGCGTACTGCCCAATGTTGGCACCACCCAACACGATGGAGGGTCTTCTCAACGGAGGTTCACCTCCATGGGGATTATGCTCTATCCACATTCACCCAAACCATCAGTAGTGGGTACATCTGTGCCAGCTAGATTGGTGTGGTGGGAGGTGAGAGGGTGAGAACAATAGGGCTAATTTTTTCATCACGTGTCTATGTTTCCAGTCTAGCGGCCAATTCCTTCAGGGTTAAGACTCTGGTGCGGCCGCATCTGGAGTATTGTGTGTAGTTTTGGTCGCCATACTATAGGAAGGACGTGGAGACACTGGAACGGGTGCAGAGGAGGTTTACCAGGATGTTGCCTGGTATGGTAGGAAGATCGTATGAGGAAAGGCTGAGGCACTTGGGGCTGTTCTCATTGGAGAGAAAAGAAGGTTTAGGGGAGATTTGATAGAGGTGTACAAGATGATTAGGGGTTTAGATAGGGTTGACAGTGAGAACCTTTTTCCGCGTATGGAGTCAGCTGTTACTAGGGGACACAGCTTTAAATTAAGGGGTGGTAGGTATAGGACAGATGTTAGGGGTAGATTCTTTACTCAGCAGGTCGTGAGTTCATGGAATGCCCTGCCAGTAACAGTGGTGGACTCTCCCTCTTTATGGTCATTTAAGCGGGCATTGGATCAGCATATGGAGGTTATTGGGCTAGTGCAGGTTAGGTAGGCTTCGGTCGGCGCAACATCGAGGGCCGAAGGGCCTGTACTGCACTGTATTTTTCTATGTTCTATAACTTTGTTGGTGTTGGCATTCTGAGCTTCCCATAGTCCGTGCCCCTCAGTAACATGACTGGAGTGTGACCACTCCCAGCATGATGATTATTTTACATACACCACCGAAGAAATTCAGATGTTCGTTGGGTTTTCCTTGCGCTTTATGTTCAAACTTTCGCTGCCACGAAGCGAACACAGACCATTCACAAAAAAAAACGCAAGAACGCTGGACGCTGTAAACCAGAAACAAAAACAGAAGATGCTGGAAAAGCTCAGCAGATCTGGCAGCATCTGTGAAAGAGAAATCAGAGTTAATGTTTCGGGTCCCTTCTTCAGAAGTGATGGTAGCTCGGAAAATGTCGGCTTACAGGGCCACCTCAATTACCCAAACAACGCGGGCAGGGAGTATTTTAGATTAGATTCCCTACAGTGTGGAGCAAGGACCTTCGGCTCAACAAGTCCACAGAGAGTAACCCACCCAGACCCACTTCCCTCTGATTAATGCACTTAACATTATGGGCAATTTAGCACGGTCAATTCACCTAACCTGCACATCTTTGAGACTGTGGGAGGAAACCCGCACAGACACAGGGAGAATGTGCAAACTCCACACAGACAGTTGCCCGAGGGTGGAATCAAACCTGGGACATTAGTGCTGTGAGGCAGCAGTGCTAACCACTGAGCCATCATGCTGCCTACTTTGTGCGGATAATCTAACGTACAGATAACACGGTTTACCCAAGCATCAGGGATCTTGAGAATTTGTTCGGATAATCCGAAATTCAGATAATTGGTGTTTGGATAACCGAGGTTGCATTGTATTTGGTGTTTTTTTATAAACCAACATTTTCTGAGCTACCGTCACTTCTGAGGAAGGGTAACTGAACCTGAAATGTTAATTCTGATTTCTCTCCTCGGATGCTGCCAGACCTGCTGAGCTTTTCCAGCAACTTCTGTTTTTGTCACGTTGAGGGTTTGACAAGCCCACTGATTAGATTACATGCTGCACAGTGTGGAAACAGGCCCTTCAGCCCAACCAGTCCACACCGACCCTCCGAAGAGCAACCCACCCAGACCCATTCCCCTCTGACTAATTTACCGAACACTACAGGCAATTTAACATGACTACTTCACCTGACCCACACATGTTTGGACTGTGGGAGGAAACCGGAGCACCCGGAGGAAGCCCACGCTGACAAGGGGAGAATGTGCAAACTCCACACAGTCACCCAAGGCTGGAATTGAACCCAGGTCCCTGTCATTGTGAGGTAGCAGTGAATGAAACCCTGAACTAAAATGAGCACTCTTCCTGGACTTTGTGGCTTTGCTGCTAAGTCAATGTTTAATTATTGATCATTAACAATTGTTGTGTAGATATTTCTAAATCAGCCTCTTTAGAGATGTTATACCACATGTGTGGAGTAGGCAGGACTTGAACCCAGGCCGGAAAAAGTGAGGACTGCAGATGCTGGAGATCAGAGCTGAAAAATGTGTTGCTGGAAAAGCGCAGCAGGTCAGGCAGCATCTGCTGCGCTTAAACCCAGGCCTCCTGGCTCAGAGATGGTGACACTACCACTGTTCCCCAAGGTAGATATGGATTAGAGTCCCTACAGGGTGGAAATAGGCTGCTCAGCCCAGCAAGCCCACACCAACCCTCCGAAGGGTATCCCACCCAAACACATTATTTTCCCCTGACTAATGCGCCTAACCTACACATCCCTGAACACTGTGGGCAATTGAGCACGGCCAATTCACCCAAACCTTCACATCCCTGAACACTGTGGGCAATTTAGCATGGCCAATCCACCCTAACCTGCATATCTTTGGCTTGTGGGAGGAAACCCACACAGACATGGGGAGAATGTGCAAACTCCCCCACAGACAGTCACCAGAGACTGGAATCGAACCTGGCGCTGTGTGAGGCAGCAGTGCTAACCACTGAGCCACCGTGCCATGCGCTCAAGCATGTTATGACACGTTCTGCAGCATTTGGGACTTGACCCTGTACCTCCTGGTCTTTGAGCTGAAAATGTGTTGCTGGTTAAAGCGCAGCAGGTCAGGCAGCATCCAAGGAACAGGAAATTCGACGTTTCGGGCACAAGCCCTTCATCGTTCCTAATGAAGGGCTTATGCCCGAAACATCGAATTTCCTGTTCCTTGGATGCTGCCTGACCTTCTGCGCTTTACCAGCAACACATTTTCAGCTCTGATCTCCAGCATCTGCAGACCTCACTTTTTACTCCTCCTGGTCTTAGAGGCAGGGTCACTATCACTATATTCTTGGGTAATATGTCATGCTTAATAAATTTGCTAAATATCCACATGAATACCAAGAATCCTTTTATGTTGAGGAGGGAACTTGAAGCTTACAAATAAGAACATTCTAATTGTACAGTCAATCCGCACTGTGCCCTCAGATCAGAGTTACACAGCATGGAAACAGACCCTTCGGCCCAACTTATCTATACTGACCAGATATTCTAAATTAATCTAGTCCCATTTGCCAGAGTTTTGCCCATATCCCTCCAAACCCTTCCTATTCATATACCCATCCAGATGCCTTTTAAATGTTGCAATTGTACCAATGTCCACCACTTCCTCTGGCAGCACATTCCATATATGTACCACCCTCTATGTGAAAATGTTGCCCCTTAGGTCTCTTTTATATCTTTCCCCTCTCACCTTAAACCTATACCCTCTAGCTTTGGACTTCCCCACCCTGTCTATTGTCTACTTATCCTATCCATGCCCCTCATAATTTTGTAAACCTCTATAAGGTCACCCCTCAGCCTCCGATGCTCCAGGGAAAACAGCCCCAGCCTGTTCAGCCTCTCCCTGTAGCTCAAATCCTCCAACCCTGGCAACATCCCCATAAATCTTTTCTGAACCCTTTCAAGTTTAACAATATCCTCCCTATAGCAGGGAGACAAGAATTACACACAGTATTCTAAAACTGGCCTAACCAATCTCCTGAACAGCTGCAACATGACCTCCCAACCCCTGTACTTAATACTCTGACCAATAAAGGAAAGCATACCAAACACCTTCTTCACTATCCTATCTACCTGCGACTCCACTTTCAAGGAGCTACCAACCTGCACTCCAAGGTCTCTTTGTTCTGCAACACTCCCCAGGGCTTTGCTATTAAGTAGCATGGTGGCTCAGTGGTTAGCATTGCTGGCTCACAGCGCCCGAGAGCTGGGTTTGATTCCACCCTCGGGAGATTGTCTGTGTGGAGTTTGCCCATTCTTCCCGTGTCTGCGTGGGTTTCCTCCCACTGTCCAAAGATGTGCTGGTCAGGTGGATTGGCCATGCTAAGTTGCCCATAGTCCAGATTAGAGTGGTGCTGGGAAAGTGCAGCAGGTCAGGCAGCATCTACGGAGCAGGAGAATCGACATTTCGGGTGAGTGCCATTCATCAGGAATCATTCCTAATGAAGGCCTTTTGCCCAAAGTGTCAATTCTCCTACTTCTTGGATGCTGCCTGACCTGCTGCGCTTTCCCAGCACCCACTCTAATCTGGACTCCAATCTCCAGCATCTGCAGTCCTCACTTTCACCTAAATTGCCCACAGTGTTCAGGGATGTGTAGGTGAGGTGCATGAGTCAGGGGTAAATGTAGAGTAATGGGGAATGGGCTTGGCTGGGATACTCTTCGGAGGGTCAGTGTGGACTTGTTGGGCTGAAGGGCCTGTTTCCACACTGTAGGGAATCTATATTTAAGTGCATAGGTCCTGCCCTGATTTGCCTTTCCCAAATGAAACACATTACATTTATTTAAATTAAACTCCATCGGCTGTTCCTTGGCCCACTGGCCTTCATATTGTTTTCATTCCCACTCTGTAAGGAATGCCACAACCTGCACATTGCACTGTCACCATTTCTGATCCTTTTTTCTCGTTTTGCAAATTTAGAATTCTTTCTTTATCCTTGCACTGAGAAAGCTCAACACCTTCCTGGGCAAAGCAGCCCGTTTGATTGGGACCACATCCACAAACATCCACTCCCTCCCTCACTGACGCTCAGTAGCAGCAGGGTGTACTATCTATAAGGCACACTGCAGAAACTCACCAAAGATCCTCAGATAGCGCCTTTCCAACCCACGACCGTCAAAAGCATCGGAACAGAGGATGGAAAATGAGACAGCTCTTAATTGTAACAAGTCTTCCCACCCAGGGAGTTTACTTTGTTTGTTAGGTTCACAATATTGGCACATTCAAAACATATCAAACAAAATGGGAACAGATTGGCAGTGGATAAAGGGAAAGACACAGGTGGGATGTGAGTAAGAGTTTAGGAAAACAATCACACACAAAGTGTCCAGGAAAACTGAATGAGAAAATAAAGAAGGAAAAAAACAACAATCAATAGAAGTGCCATTTCAGGTCCAGCTCCACATCTCAGGAAAAGCAGAAACACTCTGAAGGCCTGTTAACACATGGAGGAGGATCTTGCTATTGCCGATGTATTCTGAGTAACCTCCCAGTCAGATCTCCACCGGGACGTGGTGCAGCTCCATGAAAGGAGGGGCAATGTATCTGTTTATTAATTGATTCCCTCACTCTGTCCATTCCCTGAGCTACGTCAACCTCCCAAGAATCCCACTCTCAGAACCAGCCCCCTCTCATATCCCAACTTGATTAAACTTCCAATCTCACGCCTTTTCCAACCACTTGGAAACGAGTGTAACTGGACAGAACTATGAAGGAGCTACTGCATGGACCAAAGGCCATTCGGCCCCAAAAGGCTCTCCCTTCCCCCACTGCAAAACAAAGCCGCTACGGTAACGTTGCACCCCTGACTTCCCCATTGCCCTTCCTATATTGCCCTCCACTTACTGCCTCTCCCTCCAGTTACCCTGGGGAGTGGGGGGAAGGAAAGGGGTGGTGCTGATGACGTCTCTCCTTCACCCTGAGCCTTGAGGTGAATTCCAGCTGCTTGGAATTCCGGAGGGAAGGTCTTTGTCCGGTCTTCAACACTCAACCTGTTCCCTTTTAGTAAAAAGTGAGGTCTGCAGATGCTGGAGATCACAGCTGAAAATGTGTTGCTGGTTAAAGCACAGCAGGTTAGGCAGCATCTCAGGAATAGGGAATTCGACGTTTCGAGCATAAGCCCTTCATCAGGCTTATGCTCGAAACGTCGAATTCCCTATTCCTGAGATGCTGCCTAACCTGCTGTGCTTTAACCAGCAACACATTTTCAGCTGTTCCCTTTTAGTCCCTTGCATGATGATGGAGGAATATTCATTTATATGTTTGCATGTATCTGTGCTTCTGTGGGTGGTGCCACACCGCGCCACCTGGAACATGTAAATTCAGTGGGGGATGTGTGGCACTGTCTGAAGGAGACCAGCAGCAAAGGACCACAGAGAGATTTGTCAGAGCTCTGGAAGAGGGGTTCTGAAAGGAAACACACCAGGGACATGAAAATCAATGAGAAATTTTCCAGAAATGTAAAGGAAAAGTGAGTGGTCAGGAGCAAAGTTACCTCACTAAAGACTGAAACTGAGGACAAAGTTTGAGAGTGACATAGTGGCTCAGTGGCTAGCACTGCTGCCTCACAGCACCAGGAGCCCAGGTTCGATTCCAGCCTTGGGTGGTTGTCTGTGTGGGTTTCCTCCCACAGTCCAAAGATATGCAAGCCCTGTTGAATTGGCCATGCTACATTGCCCCATAGGTTAATTAGTCAGAGGGATATGGGGTCTGGGTGGGTTACTCTTTGGAGGGTTGATGTGGACTTGTTGGGCCGAAGGACCTGTTTCCACACTGTGGGGAATCTATTTTTTTTAGTTCTTTGAGGATGTTACTAGACAAGTTGATGAGGGTTGAGTGGTGGATGTGGTGTATATGGACTTCAGCAAGGCATTTGATAAGGTTCCCCACGGTAGGCTTGTTCAGAAGGTCAGGAGGAATGGGATTCAGGGGAACATAGCTGTCTGGAAACAGAATTGGCTGGTCGACAGAAGACAGCAAGTGGTAGTGGAAGGAAAGTATTCTGCCTGGACGTCAGTGGTGAGTGGTGTTCCACAGGGCTCTGTTCTTGGGCCTGTACTCTTTGTAATTTTTATTAATGACTTGGATGAGGGGATTGAAGGATGGGTGAGCAAGTTTGCAGACGACACACAGGTCGGAGGTGCCGTTGACAGTATAGAGGACTGTTGTAGGCTGCAGCGTGACATTGACAGGATGCAGAGATGGGCTGAGAGGTGGCAGATGGAGTTCAACCTGGATAAATGCGAGGTGATGCATTTTGGAAGGTTGAACTTGAAAGTTGAGTACAGGATTAAAGACAGGATTCTTGGCAGTGTGGAGGAACAGAGGGGTCTTGGTGTATAGATACATAGATCCCTTAAAATGGCCACCCAAGTGGACAGGGTTGTTAAGAAAGCATATGGTGTTTTGGCTTTCATTAACAGGGGGATTGAGTTTAAGAGTCGTGAGATCTTGTTGCAGCTCTATAAAACTTTGGTTAGACCGCACTTGGAATACTGCGTCCAGTTCTGGTCGCCCTATTATAGGAAAGTTGTGGATGCTTTGGAGCGGGTTCAGGGGAGGTTTACTAGGATGCTGCCTGGACTGGAGGGCTTATCTTATGAGGAGAGGTTGACTGAGTTGGAATCCATAATCAGGGAGGGGGGGGGGGGGGGGGGGGGGTAACTGAATGTCTTGAAAATTTTCAGTTAATCAGAGGGAGCCAGTATGGTTTCATGACATGTAGGTCATACCTGACAAATCTCTGTGAATGTTTTGAAGTGTCCATGGTAGTGGACAGGGGAATATCTGTGGATGCTGATTGTATGGACCTCCATAGGTATTTGATGAAGTCCAAGATAAGAGACTATTAATTAAGAATCCCACTGGATTGAGGGCAAATTACTGACATGGGTGGGAAATTGGTTCAGTTGTCCGAGACAGAAAGTAGGGATAATGGGTAGGTACTCAGGTTCCTGAAGAAGGGCTTATGCCCGAAACATCAATTCTCCTGCTCCTTGGATGCTGCCTGACCTGCTGCGCTTTTCCAGCAACACATTTTCAGCTCTGATCTCCAGCATCTGCAGTCCTCACTTTCTCCTAGGTACTCAGGTTAGCAGGATGTGACCCGTGGAGTTCCACAAGGATCTATTAACGACTTGGACTGTGACACAGAAAGTCACATCTCCAAACGTGCTGATGACACAGCGTTAGGCATCATTGTAGACTGTGTAGATTATTGTATAAAATCCCAAGGGATATTGATGGACTGAATGGGTAAAATTGTGGAAGGTGGAGTTCAATACAAACAAGTGGGAGATTCTCCATTTTGGACCAGAAAAGGCTAGATCAGGGTACTTTCCATTTGAATAATGTTAAATACAGTAGATATCCAAAGAGACTTGAAGGTTGAGGTACCCAATTCTTTAAGATGCAACAAACAGGTGCAGAAAATAATCAAGAAAGCTGATGGAATGTGGGTCTTTGTATCGAGAGAACAGGAATACAAGGATGCAAAGGTTATCGTTATTGACTTTTGGCAGGATGTTACTCATGCCGCCCTATACATTAACAGCACAGAGGTGGAACAAGTGGAGAGTGTCAACCTCCTGGGAGTGGTCATCCACAACAAGCTTTCTTGGACTCTTCATGTGGACGCACTGGTTACAAAGGCCCAACAACGTCTCTTCTTCCTCAGGCAGCTGAGGAAATTTGGCGTGACGGTGAATACCCTCGCCAACTTTTGTAGGTGTACCATCGAGAGCATTCTGTCTGGATGTATCACCACCTGGTATGGCAACTGTACCATTCAAGATTGGAGATGGTTACAGAGAGCGGTGAATACAGCCCGGACAATCACAAAGGCCAACCTCCCATCTATAGAATCCATCTACCAGGCCCGTTGTCAAGGAAAGGTCACCAGCATTCTCAAAGATCCATCCCACCCTGGCAATGTTTTTCTACAACCTCTACCATCGGGGAGAAGGTACAGAAGCCTGAACACACACACCAGCCGGTTTCAAAACAGTTTCTACCCTACTGTTGTTAGAATACTGAATGGACTCACAAACTCTTCGCATTCGTCTGTACCTGTGTTTTGGTTTTTGCCGCTGTTTACCTATTATTTACTATCTATGCTACTTAACTCTGTGATCTGCCTGTATTGCTCGCAAGACAAAGCTTTTCACTGTGCCTCAGGACACGGGACAATAAATTCAATTCAATTCAATTAAACAAAAGTCAAAAAATGCAGTGCTGGAAAAGCACAGCAGGTCAGGTAGCATCTGAGGAGTAGGAGAATTGACATTTTGGGCATAAGCTCTTCATTGTAAGCAATTCCTGATGAAGGGCTTATGCCTGAAACGTCGACTTTCCTGCTCCCCGGATGTTGCCTGACCTGCTGCGCTTTTCCAACACCAGTCTTTTGATCTCTGACTCCTCAGCATCTGCAGTCCACACTTTCTCCTACCTGCAGTTATATAAAACCCTGGTTAGGCCCCACTTGGATTACTGTGAGCAGATCGGAGCACCACACCTCAGGAAGGATATATTGGCCTTTGAGGAAATACAACGTAGGATTGCAAGAATGGTACCTGGACTTCAGGGGTTAAGTTATGAGGCGGGATTACACAAATTTCTTTCTAGAGTTTAGAAGGGTAAGGGGTGATCTGATTGAAGTCTTCACGATATTAACAGGGAAAGACAAGGTAGATAAAGATAAATTATTTCTACTGGTTGGGGATTCTAGAACATGGAGAAAGAGTCTGAGAATTAGGTCCAGAGCAGTAAGGAGAGATGGTAGGAAGCACTTCAACGCACAAAGGGTGGGAGAGGTGTAGATCTCTACCTTCCACAAACTCCAGTGGATGCTGGAGCAGTTGTTCAGTTCAAATTAATGGCGTCATGGTGGCTCAGTGGTTAGCACCACTGCCTCACAGCGCCAGGGACCCGGGTTCGATTCCAGCCTCAGGCGACTGACTGTGTGGAGTTTGCACTATTCTCCCCGTGTCTGCGTGGGTTTCCTCCTGGTGCTCTGGTCTCCTCCCACAATCCAAAGTTATGCAGGATGCTGGGGGGGGGATTGACCATGTTGAATTGCCCATTGTCTCCAGGAATGTGCATGCTGGCCATGGAAATAGAGGGGTGGGTCTGAGTGGAATAGTGGTTGGAAGGTTGGAATGGGCCAAGTGCGTCCACTCTGTAGGGATTCTATGGTACATTTGGGAAGGATAAAGCTTTATAATGCAGCGGTATTAAGGGATATGGGTCAAAGGCAGGCCACAGATCAGCTCTGATCTCATTGAATGGCGGAACAGGCTCGAGGGACCGAATGGCCTCCTCCTGTTTCTTAGTCCCTTGTCTTCCCGCTCAGGGTGAACAGTGTGAAGGCTTGGGGAAGGTCTTGGTAACAGACAAACATGGGATATACCGTCAATCTCTCTCCAGGTTCCCACACAGCGAACCCCTCACCCTCGCTGGCCCACAAGACCACCACCCCACAGCCACACTCAACCCCACCCCTCCAATCCCCACCTCCTCCTTCCCTGAAGACACTCCCTCACACACTCCCTTAGACTCTTCTCCCTTCCCTCTTGGTGCAGGTGCACTGCCTATTGTTTGACTCAGGAAGGCACCTGGATAGAGTTCCAGAATGTTCTCAGGGCTGCAGCAGGGAGTCAATGGCCTCAGGAGGTGAGAAAGACCACGCTGGAAAGCCGACGAAAAAAGAGATGAGACTAACACTAGTCTTAGCTCGACCTCACCCTGGGCCTTGAGGTGAAATCCAGCGGCTCGGAATTCCAGAGGGAAGGGTTTTCTCCAGTCTTCAACACTCAACCTGTTCCCTTTCAGCCCCTTACATGGTGATGGTGGTGTATCCATTTATATATCTGTGTGTATGTGTGTGTGAGTGTGTGTGTGTCTATGTGCATGTGTGTGTGTCTGTGTGTGTGTGTGTGCATGCATGTGTGTGTGTCTATGTGTGTGTATGTGTGTGCATATATGAATGTATGTGTTTGTGTGCGTGCATGTGTGTAACTGTGTGTGTATCTGTATGTGCGTGTGGCTGTGTGTGAGTGTGTGTATGTCTGTGAGTGTGTGTGTCTGGGTGCATATGTCTGTGTATCTGTGAATGCATTTGTGTGTGAATGTATGTGTGTGTATGAGTGTACGTGTTTGTGTGTCTGTGTGTATTTGTGTGTGTAAGTGTGTGTGTGCATGTGTGTTTGTGTGTGCGCATGTGTGCATGTTTATGTGTGTGTTTGTGTGCGTCTGTGTGTGTGTCAGTGTCTGTGAGTGTGTGTGCATCTGTGTGTGTCTGTGAGTGTGTGTGTGTCTGTGAGTGTGTGTCTGTCTGTGTGTGTCTGTGTGTCTGTCTGTGAGTGTCTGTATGTGTCTGTATGTCTGTCTTTGTCTTTGAGTGTGTGTGTGTGTGTGTGTGTGTGTTTGTGTGTGTCTGTGTGTCTGTGAGTGTCCGTGTGTGTCTGTGGGTGTCTGTGAGTGTGTGTGTGTGTCTGTGTCTGTGTGTGTATCTCTGTGTGTGTCTGTCTGTGTGTGTGTCTGTGTGTGTGTCTGTGTGTGTGCGTGTGTCTGTGAGTCTGTCTGTGTGTGTGTGTCTGTCTGTGTGTCTGTGTGTGTGTATGTGTGTCTGTGTGTGTGCCTGTGTGCTTGTGTGTGTGTGCCTGTGTGTGTGACTGAGTGTGTATCTGTATGTCTGTGTGTGTGTGTCTGTGTGTGTCCGTGTGTGTGTGTGTCTATGTGGGGGAGACTGTGTGTTTGTGTCTGTGTGTGCATCTCTTTGTGTCTGTGTGTGTCTGTGTGTGTGTCTGTATGTGTGTGTGTGTGTCTGTGTCTGTGTCTGTGCCTGTGTGTGTGCGTGTCTGTGTATGTGTGTATGTGTGTCTGTGTCTCTGTGTGTGAGTCTGTGTGTGTGTGTGTGTGTGTGTGTGTGTGTGTGTGTGTATATGTCTGTTAAATTTCCTCATTGGCCATCCTTGACCTTTGACCTTACATGGGGCAGGTAAGACTCAGTTGCAGTAAAATCTTTGTTAGTGACCAAGTAAAGATTCACATAATGTACATACCTCAACGTGTAATCTTGTTTCTTTAAAATCATTAAGTTTTGTAAATAAACCCACCTATGACACACGATCTATTGGTTACGCGATATGGTTACCAAACTATACAGATCTTATAAACATATGATCAAAGTGCCATGTACACAGTAAAACAATGAAAAGGGTCAATCAAAGTCTCACTAATTCCTCAGTAATGGAATGGTATACATTGTCTGCCTTAGTCCCACTGTTAGTTGGTCAGCCCTTTCCTGAGCGCAGTCAGCTCACACTGAGTGAAACCTCTCAGTCAAAACAGTTAATATAACCTCATCGGCAGCTTCACAAATGTGAGGCAGTCTCCCTTTCTGTCTCAATAACAATCCAAACTAAACTCTTCAACGTTCAGTCTTGTCAGCGTGAGATCACGGGCCCGTAGAATCCCTATAGTGTGGGAAAAGGTCATTCAGCCCATTGAGTCCACACTGACCCTTTGAAGAGCATCCCATTCCCTTCCCCATTAAGCTGCATTTCCCACAGCTAATCCACACATCTCTGTGACACTACGGGCCAGTTAGCAAGGCCAATCCACCCTGACCTGCACATCTTTGGACTGTGGGAGGAAACCGGAGCACCCGGAGGAAACCCACGCAGACATGGGGGAGAATGTGCAAACTCCACACAGTCAGTCACGTGAGGCTGGAATCGAACCTAGTTCCTTGGCGCTGTGAGGCAGCAGTGCTAACCACTGAGCCACCGTGCTGCCCATTTAATGCCATCTGCTCATTCCTGCCTCTGCTGGCATTGGAAATGTGGATTCTCGTACCTTTGGGTTTTAATTATTGTTGAAGATTAGAAAATATTCAAACTTTCCTTCGATTTTCCTTTTCTCTCCTTCTCCCATTGTCAGCACTGAGTGTCCCAGGTAGCAGGCAGCTGAGTGGACACCTCCAGCCCTATTGTCCCAAATGGACCTGAGCTGCCGGTCCAATCAGAGAGCAGCTGCGAGCGGCAGCCATTAAGAGGGAGTTGGCGGTGCTGAGACCAAACGTGGCCCAATGATTGGGGCGGGGGAGTTGCGCTATTACTATGGCGATGGTCTTGGACCCCCCCTGCACACGAGGCAGGACGTGCAACACCATCCCCCGGAGCTCCGCCATTTTCCAGTGATCCTTGGGCGATCTCTCTCCACTTCTGTGCTCTTCCAGCACCACTAATCCAGAATCTCTCCACTTCCCACCAATCCCTGACCTCCCCACGATACCCGCACCAACCAACCCCACCGCCCCGTGGTCAAATGCTTTAACTCCCCCTCCCACTCCCCCAGGGACATGCAGGTGCTGGGCCTCCTCCATTACCAAACCCTTAACACCAGACACCTGCAGGAGGAACACATCAGCTTCTGCCTTGGGACGCTCCAACCACACGGGAATCACCAGTTTCCTCATCTCCCCTGCCCCCACGTTATCCCAGTTCCAACCCTCCATCTCAGCAAAGCCCTCTTCAGCTGTCCATTGTCTTTCCCATTTATCCACTCCACTCTTCTCTCTGACTTATCACCTTCTTCCCCACCTCCATCTACCTAATCTCAGTTACCGTCCCCCCCGAGCCCCATGCCCCTCCCATTTACCTCACCACCCCCCGGCCCACAAGCCTCATTCCTGATGAAGGGCTTTTGCCCGAAACGTCGACTCTCCTGCTCCTCGGATGCTGCCTGACCTGCTGTGCTTTTCCAGCACCACACTCTCGACTCTGGTCTCCAGCATCTGCAGTCCTCACTCTTTCCCCACTTACCCCGACCCAGGGCAAGGAACGGGAGCAAAGGATGGAAGGCAGCCTCTAATTGGATGGAAGGATGGAGGGTAGCCTCTATTGGATGGAAGGATGGAAGGCAGCCTCTAATTGGATGGAAGGATGGAGGGTAGCCTCTATTGGATGGAAGGATGGAAGGCAGCCTCTAATTGGATGGAAGGATGGAGGGTAGCCTCTATTGGATGGAAGGATGGAAGGCAGCCTCTAATTGGATGGAAGGATGGAGGGTAGCCTCTATTGGATGGAAGGATGGAAGGCAGCCTCTAATTGGATGGAAGGATGGAGGGTAGCCTCTATTGGATGGAAGGATGGAAGGCAGCCTCTAATTGGATGGAAGGATGGAGGGTAGCCTCTATTGGATGGAAGGATGGAAGGCAGCCTCTAATTGGATGGAAGGATGGAAGGCAGCCTCTAATTGGCTCAAATGGGCTGCAGGGGGCGGGCAGTCCATCTTTACTGCCATTGGCAAGGTGCAGGGGTGGGGTGGGAAGGGTAGGCAGCAACAGTTAGTGCACACCTCCTGAAACAATTTGCCAGCCTCCTGGGCCTCCCATTACCTTGCCAACTGCATGGGAAGATCCCAACCTGCCTCTTGATGCCACACTCTCAATCTGATTGGGCGAGAGAGAGAGAGAGAGAGAGAGAGAGAGAGAGATTGGCTCCATCAAAAGATCCAGACAACAGAGAAGCAAGGAGGTTCTCCTGAACTTATACTGGCTAGGCCCCAGTGGGAGTACCATGCCCACTTCCAGGCCTCAGGCTCTTGGAGGGAGGAGCCGACCTCAGGAAGGATTCCTGGGAATGGCTGCTGGGGATTTGAGGGCCAGCGAGAAGCTGGGAAGGAGCCCTGAGTGTTCACCTCAGGGTTTGAGGCGTCCAGGCACAGGAGAGGGGGGAGAAAACGGGCCCCACTGGTCTGAAGGTGAAGAGGGGGCCCACTGTCCTGAGAACTGAGGCGACGAGATGGGAACGGAGGCCCTAAAGAAGGAGCAATGGCCCTTGAAGGCAGTGAGTTGTGGAGATGGGAGGCACGGTCACTGTGACTCTCAGTAGAGCAAAGACAGGCTGAGGGCCTAGACGAAAGATGGCAAAACCACAGAACTCACCATCGTCACAGGGAGACAGTTGAGGGGCTGAATGGACATCCTTCAGTGTTTTAAAGCCCATCTTAAAGAATAGGAAAGGAATGGAGGGGTACGGCTCCTGCAAGGGTAGGCTGTTTTACTACAAATCATAGAATAGAATCCCTACAGTGTGGAAACAGGCCCTTCGGCCCAACAAGTCCACACCAGCCCTCCAAAGAGGAACCTACCCAGATCCATCCCCCCTGACTCATGCAACCAACACTATGGACAATTCCCCACGGCCAATCCACCCTGACCTGCACATCTTTGGGTTGCGGGAGGAAAGCAGAGCACCCCCACGCAGACACAGAGAGAACGTGCAAACTCCACACAGACAGCTACCCGAGGCTGGAATCGAACCCGGGTCCCTGGTGCCGTGAGGCACCAGTGCTAACCACTGAGCCACCGTGCTGCCAAAATGTGCTGGCGCTGGCTCGGAGGGCCGAAGGGCCTGATTCCTGTGCTGTAATGTTCACTGTTCATTTTGCCAACTCACTACAGCTGTTGGCCGTCCCTCCCAGTGGTTCGAAGATCACGAACTGTTGGCTCGGGACTCGGTCGATGGGAGGCCTCAGGCCCCCATGATAACGCGCAGGCCTCACCCCGACCAGGAACATTTCCTACATCGACCAGAAGGGGTCGCCGCGGGACTCTCAGCTCGATGACTTGCGCCTGCCTCACTGGGTAGTGCCAACACCTCAGGCAGTGGGGATCACTCCCCAGAAGCACGTGGGTTACCAGATTCTTGGCTCCTCAGCACATGCCACCCCCCTCTCCCCCCACCCCCAGGAATCTTTGACTCCCACGTCAACCACCAATAAGATTTGAATAAACCCGAGGACCCCAGCCTCCACTTTGGCGGAAGATTCCAGAAACAATTCACCTGCCGAGGGAGGGGAGAAATTCTCATCTTAAACGGACGACCCTTACCCCACCACCTCCCCGTCCTCGAGAGAGGAGGCTGTCCATCGTCTGGCACAGGAGGATCCCGCCGCGCTGTGCAATCAGGGCCTGAGTGCTGGCAGGTCATTCAACCACAAGAGGCATCGCGACCGCATACTCAGCCTGGTGCTCAGCACCCTCCTGTCTGCCCTGGTCTCGGACGACTGCTGCCTTGATTGTGATGGCGAGAGACGGAGGTCCTTCGGCCCAACCTGCCCCCTGCTAGCACCGGGTAGCGCTGCTTAATGGAGCCCCGGTGAGTCCACACCCTGGGGTGGGCTGATCATGGTGAGGGGGTGTGGGGGAGTGGGTGGGATTTATAACCGAGCAGCTCTCTGATTGTATGCTGGGTGACCTTCGGCAGTTAAAGAGATCCCCCGCACCCACCCTCACCCCGACCCGCAAGATGACAAAGTCAACAACAACAGCCTGCTGAATTTACCTAACACCTCTAATTTGATATACACCACCCCAAGGTGCTTCACCGGAGCTGTCTGAGGCCCAGCCCCATCTGCAGGGAGAGACACTCCTGGTGCAGGAGAGGCTGTTCATCCCATCGTGTTGATGCTAGCCCAATGCGGAGCTTTCCCGGTCAGCCACGGTTTGGTTGCCATTCAGGGAAGTGAAATCACGCGCACACACCACTGGGCACAATACAAATCGCTGCGGCTTCTCTCCTCAAATGACTCCCCATCACCGGTGAAAAAAAACATCCCCTCACACTGCCGGGGTGAGGGGTCATCCTGCTTTATTCCCCCAGTCACCCTCTGGGGCACTGACCTTCGCAAATGCTTGCTCATCTCTGACCCCCCCATCCTGAGTAAGCAGGGGAGCTGCGGATAACAGCTCCTTCACTATCCCTCCGGACCTCCTGCTGGCATCCCTCAATCTCTGCTCCCCACCCCGCTCACCATCAGACACTGGGACCAGGGTCGATCGGATGCTCTCTGACCCGCTGTATTTTTCCAGCCTGACTACTGGCAGTTGCTGGGAACAGTCATAGAATCATAGAGATGTCCAGCACAGAAACAGACCCTTCGGTCCAACCTGTCCATGCCGACCAGATATCCCAACCCAATCTAGTCCCACCTGCCAGCACCCGGCCCATATCCCTCCAAACCCTTCCTATTCATATACCCATCCAAATGCTTCTTAAATGTTGTAATTGTACCGGCCTCCACCACTTCCTCTGGCAGCTCATTCCATACACGTACCAACATCTGGGTGAAAAAGTTGCCCCTTAGGTCTCTTTTATATCTTTCCCCTCTCACCCTAAACCTATGCCCTCTAGTTCTGGACTCCCCCACCCCAGGGATAAGACTTTGTCTATTTATCCTATCCATGACCCTCATGATTTTGTAAATCTCTATAAGGTCATCCCTCAGCCTCCGACGCTCCGGGGAAAACAGTCCCAGCCTGTTCAGCCTCTTCCCCCAGTCCTGAAGTAGGATTACACCTGAAATATTGATGTCTCCACCTCCTGATGCTGCCTGCCTTGCTGTGTTCTCCCAGCCTCCTGCCAGTCTACCTCGGATTTTAGTATCTCCAGTCTGCTTTTATCTCTCTCTCTCTCTCTCTCTCTCTCTCCCTCTCCCTGTAGCTCAAACCCTCCAACCCTGGCAACGTCCTTGTCAATCTTTTCTGAACCCTTTCAAGTTTCACAAAGCCTGGCCCATAAATTGTTTGCCTCCTGCCAGATTCACATTTCCCCTCCCCCACCTCCCCAATCAAATCCCATCCCAACATCCACGGGGGAGTCACCTCCCAACCCACCCCCACCCCCCACCTCCCCACGCAGATGTCTCAGGGCCACAGCACCTGCCTCCAATCGCTCTCCTCTGGACCGAACCCAGCCCCCAGCCCCCTCCTCACCTCCCCCATAGTCCCCATACTTTTTCCGGGGGTGGAATGGGGGGGGAAGAGACCCTTGCGACTCTCCTGAAAGCTGCGGTGATGGGAATCGCTCCCCCCTCCCCCCCCCCAACGATATCTCCCTTCGCTGTTTCAGAACGGGGTGGGCATTGAGGAACAACGACCAGGAGGGTGGGGACCCATGGACCGATACAGAGCTATGGCCGAATCCTGGGACACTGACTGGGGTTGGGGGGGGGGTGCGTGGGAGAGGGGGGGAGGGGGGTGAGAGGCCAGGGGTAGGTGGGGTAGGAGGTGCACGGGGAGGTGGGACCGTAGAACCACAGATGGATTTCAGTTGCCAATGAACCCCGGGGTGGGGGCTACATCCAGCCGTTCCGATCAACTCGCTCCCGCGTCTCTCGCTGTTCACGAGGTGGAGACGGGGCAAGGGGTTTTGTGTGTGGGGGTGGGGTGGGGGTGTGCGATGGGGTAAGTCTCACACTATCTGACCCCTGCCCAGGGATGTGGGGTTGGATTCTGGGGACTGGGACAGCCAGTGATGCAGTGGTTTAAAGTCACCGGGGAGGGGGTGGGGGGTGGGGGGGGCGAACAATCAGGGCCTGAGGACGTGGGCTCAGCAGACCCTGGCGATGGGCTGAACGGTCTCCCCGCTGCTATCCGAAATGCAGAGCATTCCTGCGAAACCTTGCGTCAGCCGAAACGGCGGGAAGCAACAAAATGTCGATTGACACGGGACAAAAATCTCGCCTTTCTTCGCAAAACGCGAGAATCTCTTCGGATTTCTCTCTGCTCGCGCGAGCAGGTCCTGGCAGACCCGAGGCAGCATAAAGCGAACTTTCGCAAAGCCGGGGATACCCCCTGTACCGGGAGAGACGCCAGAGACTCAGACTTCACATCACGCCCATGGTCAATGTAGCACGCCGTTAGGCAGAGACAGCGTTCCGAGGCCGAAACTGTGTCGCACGGAACTTTGGAAACTGTCAGACTAACCCCTACGTGAGTGAGCAGGTGAGGAGCTGGGATAGAGAGAGCCAGTGAAGGTCTGCTTACATGTACAACAGCAGGTACCTGGTGAGAGGACAGATCCCGGGTCAAATGTGTCACACTTACAAATAAATGCTGGACTCGTTCCCTCCAATGTCAGGGGACTGCAGCTTCTGCACGAGAATAAATATGATTCCAATGAACAGCACAAAATTTACCTGGAGAGAGAAAGAGAGAGAGAGAACAGGGAGAATCATAAGAGTCCCGAAAGTATGGAGACAGGCCCATCAAGTCCATACCAACCCTCCGAAGGGTATCCCACCCAGACCCATTCCCCAATTACACACCATTTACCCCTGACTAATGTATCTAACCTGGTTAAAAATCACACCACCCCAGGTTATAGTCCAACAGGTTTAATTGATGAAGAGCAGCACTCCAAAAGCTAGTGCTTTCAATTAAACCTGTTGGACTTTAACCTGGTGTTTTGTGCTTTTTAACTTTGTACACCCCAGTCCAACATTGGCACCTCCAAATCATATCTACCTGAACACTATTGGAGAATTTAGCAATGCCAATTCACCCAAACTTTGGACTGTACATCTTTGGACTGTGGGAGGAAACCGGAGCACCCGGAGAAAACCCACACAGACACGGGGAGTATGCGCAAACTCCACACGGACGGTCACCTGAGGCTGGAATCAAACCTGGGACCCTGGGGCTGGGAGGCAGCAGTGCTAACCACTGAGCCACTGTGCTGCCCCCAAGGGAGGGAGAGAGAGGGAGGGAGTCAGTTCACAGACTGACTACGGAGGTCTGTGACCCAGAATCCGGCCTCTGACCTCCCCACCACCCAGTGACCTATCACCTGCACGCTGACAGATAGGAGAACGAGGGACAGACAGAATCGAGGGGCCGAACAGCCACTCCTGCCTTCTCCCACTCATACGACCGCGCGTTTTGGCTTATTCATACAAACAATGTGTGGGCTTCATTCCAAAGACCAGCGTTTATGGCCCATCCCAGAGGGCAGTTAAGAGTCAGCCCCCCTGCTTTGGGTCTGGAGTCACATGTAGGCCAGACCAGGTAAGGATGGCAGATTCCTTCCCTAAAGTGAACCAGCTGGGTTTTTTCCAACAACTCGAATTTTGTTCTGATTTCATTCGCGGTCACCATTAGATTCTTATTGAATTCAAATACCACACCTGCCATGTCAGGATTTGAACTCTGGCCCCCAGAACATTAGCCAAGTTTCACTAGACCAATTGTTTGGTGATATCCCACCAGGTCATTGCCCTAGGGCTTTCTCTCGCTGCATGCTGGGAATGATGACCGTGGGCGGCACGGTGGCACAGTGGTTAGCACTGCTGCCTCACAGCGCCTGAAGACCCGGGTTCAATTCCCGACTCAGGCGACTGACTGTGTGGAGTTTGCACGTTCTCCCCGTGTCTGCGTGGGTTTCCTCCGGGTGCTCCGGTTTCCTCCCACAGTCCAAAGATGTGCGGGTCAGGTGAATTGGCCATGCTAAATTGCCCGTAGTGTTAGGTAAGGGGTAATGTAGGGGTATGGGTGGGTTTCGCTTCGGCGGGTCGGTGTGGACTTGTTGGGCCGAAGGGCCTGTTTCCACACTGTAAGTCTAATCTAATCTAATCTAAAAACAAGACCCGTTCCTGGGAGAGTCCTGACCCTCGGTAACTATGGAAACCAGCAGCATCTCCTTACCATGATGGAGGCAATGACTGGGCCTTTAATCACCCACCACAGGGCTCGGTGTTCATTTGTTTCCCAGCAGCTGCAGATAGAGAGAGAGAGAGAGAGAGAGCGGGGAAAAGGAACATGTTAGGCAGAGCAGCTGTGCCCCTGAGCTTTTCAATCCTTCCCACACCCTCCTCAAAACCCAGCCATCGAATTATCACAGAGCGAGGCCGTTCAGCCCATCGCTGGCACAGGTGGGCATCTCACCCCCGCGCTACAGCATCCAGAGTATCGGGGGTTGCGGGTGGAAGAGTGAGAGAATGGGGTTGAGAAACCTAACTCCCAGCCAGGATTGAATGGCGGAGCAGACTCGATGGGCCGAATGGCCTCGTTCCGGCTCCTGTGGTCATTCTCCCCCATCACCCCGTACATCCGATAATGAAACCACTCGCTTTTACAAACAGGAACAGGAGTAGGCCATTCGGCCCTTCCATCCTGCCCCACCATTCCATTTATGATCATGGCGGACCAGCCAACTCAATTCCCTGTTCCTGCTTTCTTCCCTTTGATCCCTTTAGCCCAAGGGACTATATCCACCCCTTTCCTGAAAATATTCAAGGTTTTGGAGAGAATCTGTGGCAGAGAATCCCGCGGTCTCCCCACTCTCTGGGTGAAGACATCTCGGTCTGAGATGGCCTTAGCCCGTATTCTTAAACTGTGTGATCCCAGATTCAGGACCCGCCTGTCATCGGGAACGTCTCTGTCTAGATCTTTTCCCCGGGGTGGGGGTGTCCAGGACTAGAGGGCATAGGGTGAGAGGGGAAAGATATAAAAAGGACCCGAGGGGCAACTTTTTCACCCAGAGGGTGTATGGAATGAGCTGCCAGAGGAAGTGGTGGAGGCTGGTACAATTGCAACATTTAAACCCAACCCCAGTGTGTCTCGACAGGTCGACCCCCCTCAGGACTCAGCGAGTGAACCTCCCCTCCACCCCCAATCTGGGACAGTGCAGCACATGAACCTTTCCCTCACAACATGGACACCCCTCCTTCAGCTGGTTATTTTCAATCTTTGTCCCCAACAGCACCCCACAGTTTCCCCCCCCACCCCCCCCCACGCCTTCAGTTCGTCCTGAATCCTCTCAATGACCCAGCAATATTGGTATCTGGATACCCCTTGTAAACTGCACCTCCACCCATATTGTATCAACCCCCCCTGTAAACTGTAACGCACTCCCCCCACCCTATGTTGTACCATCTCTCCTTCCTCCTCCCTGGGTAAAGTAGCGTCCAGTTCCAAACAACGCTGGAGATCACAGCGGGTCAGGCAGCGGGTCATGGAGAGAGAGCAAGCTAACGGTTCAAGTCTCGATGGCTCTCCATTAGTGCTGATGTGATGTGCGGAGGGGACAGCATTCCTGCAGTAGTTTGGGGAGGGGGTGGTTGGTAAGGAGTGCTGGGGGAGAAAGAATGTTAATAGTTCAGGTTCGGGGATGGAAATGTGAGAGGGGGCAGAACAATGGTGTCTCTCACTGGAAACAACAGACAGTCCCACTGGGGACGGGGAGAGAGGATAGAGACTGGAATAAGGAAAGATAAAAGAATGGGAAGGAATGGGAGTAGGTTCCCAATCTGAAGGTGTTGGACTCACTACTGAGCCCAGAAAGTTGTAAAGTCTGAAGGTGAGATGTTGTTGCTGCTGTTTGTGCTGGGATTCCCTGGAACACTGCAGCGTGCCGAGGGACAGGACAGACCTGTGGGGCATGGTGGGCGGGGCACTGTGTTTAAGCTGCAGCACCTACCCGGAATCATCAAAGTGAAGCCTCAGAACCGTCCAGATTGTCACACAGATGGTGGGCGTGCCTGCGAATCAGAAATCAGAACGTTACCTTCCACCCCGAAAACACAAGACCTTTCCCCAGCCAATCTGGATGTCCAAACACCAGTTTAGTTTGCAATTATGGTCAGCATGGACTGGTCTGTTTCTGTGGGAAGGGTCACCGGACCTGAAACATCAACTCTGATTTCTCTCCACAGATGCTGCCAGACCTGCTGAGCTTCTCCAGCAACTTCTGTTTTTTTCTGTATCTGTGCTGTCTGACTCTGTAACTGGGTAGCACTTGGGAAGATGGGCATCTGCTGCCACCCAGTGTCAATCGAATGTATCACAAACAAGCGCTTTTATTTTATCAAACAATCACATTATTTTCAAATGTCTAGATATCCCAAATGTGGTAGACAGTTTGTACACAGCAGGATCCCACATAGAGACACACAAACACTCTCTCACACACACATATATACACACACACTCATACGCACACACGCTCACACACACACATTCTCTTGCACACTCACACTCTCACATGCACACACACTCTCCCTCACATTTACACACTCTCTCAGACACACATTCTCTTGCACACACACGCACACTCTCTCACTCTCACATGCACACACACACTGTCTCTCACACACTCTCTCTCACATGCACATACACACACGGACACACTTTCTCTCTCACATACACACACTCTCTCACTCACACAAACACACATACACTCTCTCATACACATACTCTCTCATGCACTCTCTCTCACATACAAATACACACACTCTCTGTCACACACACACACAATCTCTCACACACAAACTTTCTCCCACTCATACACACACTCTCACTCACACACACACACTCTCTGTCACACACACACACACAAACACACACAGACACTCTCACACACACACAGACACTCTCCTCACTCATACAGTCTCTCTCTCTCTCTCTCTCTGTCTCACACACACACACATTCTCTCAGACACACAAGCACACTCACTCTCTCTCAGACACACACACACACACCTCATTCACTCTCTCACTTATACACATGCTCTCTCTCTCTTGCTCTCACACACACTCTCACAGACACACATGCACACTCTCTCATTCATACACACTCTCTCAGACACACACTCATTCACTCTCTCTCACACATATACACACTGTCTCAGATACACACTCTCATTCACTCTCTCTTTCACACACATACTCTCT
This sequence comes from Hemiscyllium ocellatum, assembly GCF_020745735.1. NCBI lineage: Eukaryota > Metazoa > Chordata > Chondrichthyes > Orectolobiformes > Hemiscylliidae > Hemiscyllium > Hemiscyllium ocellatum. The sequence goes on from NC_083405.1 coordinate 130,114,537, forward strand.
CTCAGACACACACACTCTCTCATTCACTCTCTCACTCATACGCATGCTCTCTCTCTCTCACACACACACACTCACATTCTCTCTCGCCTACCACTTTTACCCTGCTACTAACAATTCTGATGAAGTGTCACTGGATTCAAAAAGTTCACTCTGCGTTCTCTCTCCACCATACCACCAGATCTGCTGAGTTTCTCCAGCAATTTCTCTCTGGGTTTCAGATTTCCAGCATCTGCCGCTCTCTGTTTTATTTCAGTAAACTTTAGGTACTCTTTCTCGCTCTCTCTTTCTGTCCCTCTCTCTGTCTGTCTGTCTGTCTCTCTATGTATCGTTCTGTCTGTCTGTGTCTTGTCTGTCTCTCTCTCTCTGTCTCTCTGTCTCTTTGTCAGTCTCTCTGTGTCTCTGTCTGTCTGTCTGTCTCTCTGACTGGGAGAAAGTGAGGACTGCAGATGCTGGAAAAGCACAGCAGGTCAGGCAGCATCTGAGGAGCAGGGGAATCAATATTTCAGGGAAATGTTCTTCCTCGTATCTCTGCGTCTGCCTGCCTTTCTGTCTCTATCTATCTCTCTGTCTCCCTCTCTACTTCTCTCTTGGTCTCTTTCTCTACCTCTATCTCTTTCTCTCTGTCTATTCTTTCTACATCCTTCTCTCTCTCGCTCGCTCTCTCTCTCTCTCTCTATATATATATCTCAGCTTTGTGTCTGTGTGAGTGTGTGTGTGTGTGTGTGTGTGTGTGTGTGTGTGTGTGTGTGTGTGTGTGTGTGTGTGTGAATGTCTGTTTGTCTGTCTGTCGGTATGTGTGTGCATATGTGTATGCGACTGTTAGTATGTCGTGTGTCGGTGTGTGTGTCTCCGTATCTGTTTGTTTGTGTGTATGCACACGCGCGGGTGTTTGTAAGTGTGTGTGTGAGTCTGTGTGTGTGTCTGTGATGGGTGTGAGAGTGTGTGTGTGTCTGTGAGTCTGTGTGACACTGTGTATGTTCATGTATGTGTGCTTGAGTGTGTGCATCTGTGTGTTGATATCTGTGTGAGTGTGTCAGTGTGTGTGCGTCAGTGTGTGTGTGCGTGTGTCAGTGTGTGTGTGTCAGTGTGTGTGCGTGTGTGTCTGTGTGTGTGTCTGTGTGTGTATGTGTGTGTGTTTGCAGGGGGGCGGTGGTGGGGCTTGGGTGGAGTAGGGTAGCTGTTCTTTCCGCCTCAACCTCTGGGAGAACCGGGCACCCTCACCCCTCACCACCCTCACCCTTCACCACCCTCACCAACCTCACCCCTCACCCCCCACCACCTTCTGGTCTCTGCCTGCTCACCACCCCACCCCCAACTTGGGAAGCAGCCAGCAATCCCAGCAGTGGCCACCGCTCAAACCTGGCGCCACTGAGACTTTATACCCCCATGGGACATGGGTGTCATTGGCCGAGCCAGTGTTGGTTACCTGTCCCTAATTGCCCTGTAGGACGACAGGGGCAGCAGATACATGGGAACACCACCCCCTGCAAGTTCCCCTCCAAGTAACTTACCATCCTGATTTAGAAATATACCACCATTCCTTCACTGTCCCTGGGTCACTATCCTGGAACTGCCTCCCCAAGGGCAGTTAGGGGGTTTGACAGGGTAGATGTGGAGAGGCTGTTTCCCCTTGTGGGAGAGTCTGGGACCAGAGGGGCCAATCTCAGGGTGAAGGGGGTCACCCACTTCAGACAGAGATGAGGAGGAATGACCTCTTTCAGAGGGGAGTGAATCTGTGGAGTTCTTTACCCCAGAGGCTGGGTCATTGAGCACATACAAACCTGAGAGAGATGTTTCGTCTGTAAGGGTGATGGGGAAAAGGCAGCAAAATGGGTATGAGGTCAGCCATGACCTCAATGAAGGACGGGAGCAGATGGGCTGAATGGCCATCGTGTAGAACTGCAGTGGCTCAAGAAACATCGAGACATAGTATGGGGGGGGCAAGAGCAGGCCACTCAGCCCATCGAGACATAGTATGAAGGGGCAAGAGCAGGCCACTCAGCCCATCGAGACATAGTATGAAGGGGCAAGAGCAGGCCACTCAGCCCATCGAGACATAGTATGTAGGGGTAAGATCAGGCCACTCAGCCCATCAAAATGTAGTATGTAGGGGCAAGAGCAGGCCACTCAGCCCATCGAGACATAGTATGTAGGGGCAAGAGCAGGCCACTCAGCCCATCAAGACATAGTATGTAGGGGCAAGAGCAGGCCACTCAGCCCATCGAGACATAGTATGTAGGGGTAAGAGCAGGCCACTCAGCCCATTGAGACATAGTATGTAGGGGTAAGAACAGGCCACTCAGCCCGTCAACATGTAGTATGTAGGGGCAAGAGCAGGCCACTCAGCCCATCGGGCCTGCTATATATGATCATGGCTGATCATCCATCAACAGCTTAAGCAAACCTTGCCCCCATAGCCTTTCATCCTTTCAGTGCATTTTCTTTTCCAACTGCCTCTTGGAGTGTTGCAATGTTTTGGGTTGCACCACCTTCCCGAGGGCAATTAGGGACGGGATGGCCTTGCCAGAGATGGCCGAAGGGTGGTAGCTGGTTGGTGAGCCCAGCCCTGATCAGAAGGGAGTGAGCTTCCCCTCTCCCCTCGCGCTCTGTCACCTGGAATCCCCGGGTTGGGACGGGATCCACTCGTCAATGTTTAACCACCCCGCTGGGCAAGGGCAAGGAGGTGACTGGGTGGGCGATCTCGAGGGAACTGGGGAGATGTAGCAGGGGGGCGGGCGGGGGGCTAGTATTGATGGCCTTCCCTCCCCGAATACAGAGAGGGGTCCCGGTCCCGCGTCATTCCACGCATCGGTGGCGAGGTCAATGCCAGGAGGCCACTGGCCATTGGAGAACTCACCCCAACCAATCAGGATGTACCAGTAGAAGTATCTCCGCTCGGGGAAGAAGGTCTCCACCAGGAGGGTGAAGAGGTAGAGCCCCTCGATGAACAGCCAGAAGTAGTTGGACATCACACAGTAATGGAAGAAGACCATCATGGCTTTGCATTGGACCTGAGGGCGCACAGAGGATGTGTCATCGGACGGGGAAACGTGAGGCATTACACCCCCCGACACACACTCTCCCACCCCACCGCCCCCATCCTGACCCCCACCACACACCCCCTCCCATACCCACTGCCCCATCCTAACACCTACCACACAACCCCTCCCTCCTCACTTCCCCCATCCTGACCCCCACCACACACACCCTCCCTCCACACCGCCCCCATACTGACCCCCCCACACCCCCTCCCTCCCCACTGCCCCCATCCTGACCCTCCCACACACACACCCGCCTTCTCCAGTGCCCCCATACTGACCCCCCTCACAACCCCTCCCTCCCCACCACCCCCATCCTGATCCCTCACATACCCTCCCCCCCCAACGCCCCCATCCTGACACCCCACACACACACACCCTCCCTCCCCACACACTCCCTCCCTCCCCATCGTCCCCCATCCTGACCCCCACACACCCCCTCCCTCCCCACCACCCCCATCCTGACCCCCACACACCCCCTCCCTCCCCACTGCCCCCATCCTGACCCCCCCACACCCTCTCCCTCCACATCGCCTCCATCCTGACCCCCACCACACACACCCTCCCATACCCACTGCCCCATCCTAACACCTACCACACAACCCCTCCCTCCTCACTTCCCCCATCCTGACCCCCACCACACACACCCTCCCTCCACACCGCCCCCATACTGACACCCCCACACCCCCTCCCTCCCCACCGCCCCCATCCTGCCCCCCCCACACACACACCCGCCTTCTCCAGTGCCCCCATACTGACCCCCCCACACCCCCTCCCTCCCCACCGCCCCCATCCTGATCCCTCACATACCCTCCCCCCCCAACGCCCCCATCCTGACACCCCACACACACACACCCTCCCTCCCCACACACTCCCTCCCTCCCCATCGTCCCCCATCCTGACCCCCACACACCCCCTCCCTCCCCACCCCCCCCATCCTGACCCCCACACACCCCCTCCCTCCCCACTGCCCCCATCCTGACCCCCCCACACTCCCTCGCTCCCCAGCACCCCTATCCTGAAACCCCCCCACACACCCCCTGCCTCCCCACTGCCCCCATCCTGACCCCCCCACACACACACACGCTTTCTCCAGTGCCCCCATACTGACCCCCCTCACAACCCCTCCCTCCCCACCACCCCCATCCTGACCCCTCACATACCCTTCCCCCAATGCCCCCATCCTGACCTCCCCCACACACACACACCCTCCCTCCCCACACACTCCCTCCCTCCCCACCACCCCCATCCTGACCCCCACACACCCCCTCCCTCCCCACTGCCCCCATCCTGATCCCCCAACACACCCCCTCCCTCCCCACCACCCCCATCCTGATCCCCCCACACATCCCCTCCCTCTCCACCGCCCCCATCCTGACCCCTCCATAAACCCCCTCCCTCGCCACCGCCCTATCCTGACCCCCACACACACTCTCCCTCCCCACTGCCCCTATCCTGACTCCCACACACCCCCTCCCTCCCCACTGCCCCCATCCTGACCACCACACACCCCCTCCCTCGCCACCGCCCTATCCTGACCCCCACACACACTCTCCCTCCCCACCGCCCCATCCTGACCTCCCCCAAACACAGCCTCCCTCTCCACCACCCCCATTCTGACCCCTACATACCCCCTCCCTCCCCACTGCCCCCATTCTGACCCCCCCGCTCCCCCCACTGCGGGCAGTAAGCCCATCGTTACCGTGGTGATGGAGCAGTGGGTGACCTCATCCTCGGAGTACAGGATGGCATCTTTGATGAAGACGGATATGGCCCGGAGGATGAAGGAGACAAACAGGTTCATGTGGATGTAGTTGCGGGTGCAGTGCAGTTTCCTGCAAGAGAAGAGTATGGAATGACAACAGGAGGTTCACTCGGGGTTTGCAGGGGTGAGGGGTTTCTCTTGTGTCTTAGCAGGGGGTTAACGGTCTGGTGGTATTATCGCAGGCCTGGTGGTATTATCGCAGGCCTGGTGGTATTATCACAGGCCTGGTGGTATTATCGCAGGCCTGGTGGTATTATCACAGGCCTGGTGGTATTATCGCAGGCCTGGTGGTATTATCGCAGGCCTGGTGGTATTATCATAGGCCTGGTGGTATTATCGCAGGCCTGGTGGTATTATCATAGGCCTGGTGGTATTATCGCAGGCCTGGTGGTATTATTGCAGGCCTGGTGGTATTATTGCAGGCCTGGTGGTATTATCGCAGGCCTGGTGGTATTATCGCAGGCCTGGTGCGATATTTTGTCAAAGTCTCAACGTATATCTGGATAAAGGTAAAAAGATGGGAAGTGGTTAAACCTTTTGTTAACGATAGTCCATTGGCCGCTGTTTCATAGGGTAGTGGCAACTACATTTTCTTTCAAAGAAGGTTTCTGAGTGGATAACGTTTCTCCCAAAATTTCACCATTGGTGTTATATCATTTGTTTGGTCTCTATATGGCACCCACAAGGGTCACGGAGGGGTGTAAAGGAAAGATGGAGGGGATGTGTGAGAACCTTGGGGGGAACATGGAGGGTGAGGACGGAACATAGCGGGTGCGTAGGGATGGCTTGGGAATTGTAGAGAAATCACGGAGAGGGGTTGGGAGGAATATGAAGGAGCCTGCCCCTGAACCAAGTCCCTGAGGATGGAGCTGGGCATTTTCAGCCCTCAGCCTGGCCAGCCCTATACCCCTCTGACCCCTGACCATTTTCCCCAGGCACAAGAGAGCCCAAGATCTGGCACCCACGCCTTCCCTGGGGACTGAGGGTGGTGCACGGAGGTCCCCTCCAAAGCGCGGAGGGTCTGCGGTGTCAGGGAGGGTGCAGAAGCGGCCGGACCACCCCCACTCACTTCGGAAGCAAAACCAAGGTGGCAGATTACTGCCTGAACCGCTGTGAATTGTTAGAGGGGAGCGTGCAGTGGGACCTGGGTGTCCTGGTGCACAAGTCGCTGAAGGTAAGTATACAGGTGCAACAGGTGGGAAAGAAGGTAAATGGTATGTTGGCCTTTAGTGTGAGAGGTTTTGAGTACAGGAGCAGGGATGGGTTGTTGCAGTGATACAGAGGGCCTGGGTGAGGCCACACAGAGAATACTGTGTGTGGGTTTCATCTCCTTCTTTGAGGGAAGATGCTCTTGCTCTTGAGGGAGGTCAGTGAAGGTTTCCCAGGCTGATTCCAGGGGATGGCAGGACTGACGTATGAGGAGAGATTGACCAGGTTAGGAATGTTTTCATTGAAGTTCAGACGGATGAGGGGGGACTCTCATACAGACTTGTGGAATTCTAACAGGACTAGACAGGGTGGATGCAGGGAGGACGTTCCCGATGGTGGGTGTGTCCAGGGGTCACGGTCTGAGGATTTGGGGTGGACCATTTAGGACGGAGCTGAGGAGGCATTTCTACACCCAGAGAGCGGTGAGCCTGTGGGATTCATTCCCACAGGAAGGAGTTGATGCCAAAACATTGAATATATTCAAGAGGCAGATAGATACAACACTTGGGGGGGATTGATCAAAGGTTCTGGGGAGAAAAGAGGCTATTGAATTGGATGGTCAGCCATGATGGCGATGAATGGCGGACCAGGCTCAAAGGGCCGAATGGCCCCCTCCTGCTCCTATCCTCAAAGTTTCTATGGAAATACAAGCCTATGTGACTCTGGGCATTGAGAAAGGAGGACACTTGCTGAAAGGGTCCTCACGTGAGTGTGATGATGCTCTGGGGGTTAGGGAGGTGTGGGAACCAGCTCCATCACCTTTCCCTCCCCCAGAGACAGTGACCTCTGGAGTGCGTGTAACAGGGTCAGCCAGATGGACCTCATAGCTCCCTGACTGGGGCTGTTAATCAGGTCCAATCAGGGAGCCTGGGCTGACAGATATAAACCAGAGCGTCAGAGGGACAGTTCCCTCTGAGAGCTGCCTCTGAGGGAACTGGATCAGTGTCAAGGGCTCTCTGTGTGCAAGTAAAGGGGGACTTGGAGACAGGATACCGGCCTCTGGAGAGTTATTTCAATGAGACAGGGCAGCAGTGCAGAGTCAAAAGTGAGATGTGAATCCCCCGTTCCCGAGGGAAGCTCAGTCCATGCTTGTGGGTGGGGGAGGAGATGACTGGGGTGGGGGGGCGGGGTGACCTCACCAGTGCTAAACCATCTCCGGAGCAGCAGCTGCATAGAACAGGAACATTCTCAGGTTAAAAACAGAGCACCAAGTTGCACAATACCAGATTCCAATCCGACAGGTTTATTTGCTATCACCAGCTTTCACAGCACTGCTCCTTCATCAGGTGCACTGCTCTCCGATAGCTCATGGTTTCAAATGAACCTGTTGGACTATAACTTGGTGTCTTGTGACTTCTGACTTTGGGGAGAGTGAGGACAGCAGATGCTGGAGATCAAAGTTGAGAATGTGGTGCTGGAAAAGCACAGCCGGTCAGGCAGCATTTGGGGAGCAGGAATATCGACGTTTCTGGCGAAAGCCCTTCATCAGGAATGAGGCTTATGAAGATTCCTGATGAAGGGCTTTAGCCCGAAACATCGACTCTCCTGCTTCTCGGACGCTGCCTGACCGGCTGTGCTTTTCCACCACAACACTCTTCGACTCTGACTTCTGACTTTGTCCACCCCGGGTCAACAGTGAGACCTCCACTTCATGGTTAATAACAAGCTGAAAAAGCTCTGAGCTCCACTCAGAGCCAACCCTGACACAGACTCTGTCTGAGGGAGAGGAGAGGACAGTGATGAGGGACTGTGGGGGTGGACAGTAAAGCCAGTGTTTCTCTGTATTCTACAGGTCCTTCTATCATAACATGCTTTTCATCAACACAAATTCACTGTCATGTGATCGGTGAAGTGGGGACACTGTTTCTAAAGTGCAAACATTTAACACGTGTGTTGGCTTAACATGATTCCAGCACCAACACTTTAAAGTCTGTTTCTAAAACACAATTTTTCAATAACGTAGCATTGTGCAAGAACACACCATTGCATTTCAGAAGAACTACCTGTATTTTAAAATAGAACATAGAACATTACAGCGCAGTACAGGCCCTTCGGCCCTCGATATTGCACCGACCTGTGGACCCAATCTGAAGCCCATCTAACCTACACTGTTCCATTCTCATCCATATGCCTATCCAATCACTATTTAAATGCCCTTAAAGTTGGTGAGTCTACTACTGTTACAGGCAGTGCGTTCCACGCCTCTACTACTCTCTGAATAAAGAAACTACCTCTGATATCTGTCCTACATCTATCACCTCTCAATTTAAAACTATCTCCCCTCGTGCTCGCCGTCCCCATACTTGGAAAAAGACTCTCCCTGTCCACCCTATTTAACTCTCTGATTATCTTATACGTCTCTATTAAGTCACCTCTCAACCTTCTTCTCTCTAACGAAAATAGCCTCAGGTCCCTCAGCCTTTCCTCATAAGACCTTCCCTCCACACCAGGCAACATCCTAGTAAATCTCCTCTGCACCCTTTCCAAAGCTTCCACATCCTTCGTTTAATGTGATAATCAGTGAAATCCTCATAACTGCTTTAGCTTAGATTCCCTAGAGCATGGAAACAGGCCCTTTGTCCCAACACCGACCCTCCAAAGTGTAACCACCCAGACCCATTCCCCATATTTACCCCTGACCAATGCATCTAATACTATGCAGGTCACCTGACCTGCACATCTTTGGATTGGGGGAGGAGACCCCCACAGACGCGGGGAAGAACGTGCAAACTCCGCACAGGCCATTGCCCGAGGCTGGGATTGAACCTTGAACCCTGGTGCTGTGAGGCAGCAGGGCTAACCACTGAGCCACCACACCACCCATTTGGGGTTTAATTATAAATGATCGGCCAAAGGAATAAGGAACAAATGATAAATTTGCGAAAAATATAAGCTGGAAATACGAGTCCAGCTCACCATTTCCAAGCTGCCCAATGACTGGGTTACAGGGCCCACCAGCAGAGGGTGCTCCCAGCACTGGCTGTCACCTTGCGCGCTGCACAATATTTTTAATAAATTCAGTCACGTTCATTCAAAGCACAGTGATTCTCAGCCTGGCTCCTGTGACAGGGTGAGGGAAGTGGAGGCAATGTTCCCAGAGGAATTGAGTACATTGTCTGCAGAGGGCAACATCACAGGGTCTAGACCCAAGCGACGGGCAGCGGGAATAATTCCGGGATCCTCAGCGCTGTCCCTGACCGGTCCCCCGAGGTATAATGCTAATGATTCGACTCCTGAGCAATGGCGCTGTTCCAGTCCCACCTTGAACTCTGTTCCGCACCGAGGGAGTGCTGCCCAGTCACAGGAGCGGCCCGTTGAAAGGGCGTGGGGAAAGTAGCAGCTGGAACAGGCCGTTCAGCCCATCAATCCTGCTCTGCCATTCAACTTAAACATTTGTGTTTGTGGGCTGTGGGCGTTGCTGGCTGGTCAGCATTTCCTGCCCGTCCCTAATTGCCCCTTGAAGCGACCGGTACAACTGAACAGCTCGCTGGGCCATCTCAGAGGGCAGCTGAGAGTCAACCACATTGCTGTGGGTCTGGAGTCACGTGTAGGCCAGACCAGGTAAGATTTCCTTCCCTGAAGGACATGAGTGAACCAGATGGGCTTTTCCCACAATCATTTCGTGGTCACCGGTAGATTCCTAACTCCAGATCTTTGTTTATAATTATTAAGTTCAAATTCCGCCATCTGCCGTTGCAGGATTGGAACCTGGATTCTCAGAATGTTATCTGGGTCCCTGGAAAAACAGTCCAACACTAACACCACAAGGTCATTGCTGCCTCTGCAGGACAATGGCTGATCCTCTCTCTCAATGGCATGTTGTCCTCATCCCCCTCGGTGTCTTTCATTTCTAAAGGATTTATTTGCCCATCTCCTTCTTGAACATATTCAGTGACTTGGCCTCCAACGCCTTCTCTGGGAGAGGGTTCCACAGAGTCACTACCTTCTGAGTGAAAAGATATTCACCCCCAATATCAACCTCTGGTCCGCTCTCCCTCTCTGGAGAAAGTGAGGGCTGCAGATGCTGGAGGTCAGAGTCGGGAGTGCGGTGCTGGAAAAGTGCAGCAGGTCAGGCAGCATCTGAGGAGCAAGAGTATCAACGTTCCGGACATAAGCCCTTCATGCAAAAGCCCTGCTGATGAAGGGCTTATGCCCACAATGTTGACTCTCCTGACTCTGACTTTGTCCACCCCGGGTCAACAGTGAGACCTCCACTTCATGGTTAATAACAAACTGAGAAAGCTCTGAGCTCCACTCAGAGCCAACCCTGACACAGACTCTGTCTGAGGGAGAGGAGAGGACAGTGATGAGGGACTGTGGGGGTGGACAGTAAAGCCAGTGTTTCTCTGTATTCTACAGGTCCTTCTATCATAACATGCTTTTCATCAACACAAATTCACTGTCATGTGATCGGTGAAGTGGGGACACTGTTTCTAAAGTGCAAACATTTAACACGTGTGTTGGCTTAACATGATTCCAGCACCAACACTTTAAAGTCTGTTTCTAAAACACAATTTTTCAATAACGTAGCATTGTGCAAGAACACACCATTGCATTTCAGAAGAACTACCCGTATTTTAAAATAGAACATAGAACATTACAGCACAGTACAGGCCCTTCGGCCCTCGATATTGCACCGACCTGTGGACCCAATCTGAAGCCCATCTAACCTACACTGTTCCATTCTCATCCATATGCCTATCCAATCACTATTTAAATGCCCTTAAAGTTGGCGAGTCTACTACTGTTACAGGCAGTGCGTTCCACGCCTCTACTACTCTCTGAATAAAGAAACTACCTCTGATATCTGTCCTACATCTATCACCTCTCAATTTAAAACTATCTCCCCTCGTGCTCGCCGTCCCCATACTTGGAAAAAGACTCTCCCTGTCCACCCTATTTAACTCTCTGATTATCTTATACGTCTCTATTAAGTCACCTCTCAACCTTCTTCTCTCTAACGAAAATAGCCTCAGGTCCCTCAGCCTTTCCTCATAAGACCTTCCCTCCATACCAGGCAACATCCTAGTAAATCTCCTCTGCACCCTTTCCAAAGCTTCCACATCCTTCTTATAATGTGATAATCAGTGAAATCCTCATAACTGCTTTAGCTTAGATTCCCTACAGCACGGAAACAGGCCCTTTGTCCCAACACGTCTACACCGACCCTCCGAAGAGTAACCACCCAGACCCATTCCCCATATTTACCCCTGACCAATGCATCTAATACTATGCAGGTCACCTGACCTGCACATCTTTGGATTGTGGGAGGAGACCCACACAGACACGGGGAAGGACGTGCAAACTCCGCACAGGCCTTTGCCCGAGGCTGGGATTGAACCTTGAACCCTGGTGCTGTGAGGCAGCAGTGCTGACCACTGAGCCACCACACCACCCACTTGTGGTTTAATTATAAATGATCGGCCAAAGGAATAAGGAACAAATGATAAATTTGCGAAAAATATAAGCTGGAAATACGAGTCCAGCTCACCATTTCCAAGCTGCCCAATGACTGGGTTACAGGGCCCACCAGCAGAGGGTGCTCCCAGCACTGGCTGTCACCTTGCGCGCTGCACAATATTTTTAATAAATTCAGTCACGTTCATTCAAAGCACAGTGATTCTCAGCCTGGCTCCTGTGACAGTGTGAGGGAAGTGGAGGCAATGTTCCCAGAGGAATTGAGTACGTTGTCTGCAGAGGGCAACGTCACAGGGTCTGGACCCGAGCGACGGGCAGCGGGAATAATTCCGGGATCCTCAGCGCTGTCCCTGACCGGTCCCCCGAGGTATAATGCTAATGATTCGACTCCTGAGCAATGGCGCTGTTCCAGTCCCACCTTGAACTCTGTTCCGCACCGAGGGAGTGCTGCCCAGTCACAGGAGTGGCCCGTTGAAAGGGCGTGGGGAAAGTAGCAGCTGGAACAGGCCGTTCAGCCCATCAAGCCTGCTCTGCCATTCAACTTAAACATTTGTGTTTGTGGGCTGTGGGCGTTGCTGGCTGGTCAGCATTTCCTGCCCGTCCCTAATTGCCCCTTGAAGCGACCGGTACAACTGAACAGCTCGCTGGGCCATCTCAGAGGGCAGCTGAGAGTCAACCACATTGCTGTGGGTCTGGAGTCACGTGTAGGCCAGACCAGGTAAGATATCCTTCCCTGAAGGACATGAGTGAACCAGATGGGCTTTTCCCACAATCATTTCGTGGTCACCGGTAGATTCCTAACTCCAGATCTTTGTTTATAATTATTAAGTTCAAATTCTGCCATCTGCCGTTGCAGGATTGGAACCTGGATTCTCAGAATGTTATCTGGGTCCCTGGAAAAACAGTCCAATACTAACACCACAAGGTCATTGCTGCCTCTGCAGGACAATGGCTGATCCTCTCTCTCAATGGCATGTTGTCCTCATCCCCCTCGGTGTCTTTCATTTCTAAAGGATTTATTTGCCCATCTCCTTCTTGAACATATTCAGTGACTTGGCCTCCAACGCCTTCTCTGGGAGAGGGTTCCACAGAGTCACTACCTTCTGAGTGAAAAGATATTCACCCCCAATATCAACCTCTGGTCCGCTCTCCCTCTCTGGAGAAAGTGAGGGCTGCAGATGCTGGAGGTCAGAGTCGGGAGTGCGGTGCTGGAAAAGTGCAGCAGGTCAGGCAGCATCTGAGGAGCAAGAGTATCAACGTTCCGGACATAAGCCCTTCATGCAAAAGCCCTGCTGATGAAGGGCTTATGCCCACAATGTTGACTCTCCTGACTCTGACTTTGTCCACCCCGGGCTAACAGTGAGACCTCCACTTCATGGTTAATAACAAACTGAAAAAGCTCTGAGCTCCACTCAGAGCCAACCCTGACACAGACTCTGTCTGAGGGAGAGGAGAGGACAGTGATGAGGGACTGTGGGGGTGGACAGTAAAGCCAGTGTTTCTCTGTATTCTACAGGTCCTTCTATCATAACATGCTTTTCATCAACACAAATTCACTGTCATGTGATCGGTGAAGTGGGGACACTGTTTCTGAAGTGCAAACATTTAACACGTGTGTTGGCTTAACATGATTTCAGCACCAACACTTTAAGGTCTGTTTCTAAAACACAATTTTTCAATAACGTAGCATTGTGCAAGAACACACCATTGTATTTCAGAAGAACTACCCGTATTTTAAAATAGAACATAGAACATTACAGCACAGTACAGGCCCTTCGGCCCTCGATGTTGCACTGACCTGTGGACCCAATCTGAAGCCCATCTAACCTACACTGTTCCATTCTCATCCATATGCCTATCCAATCACTATTTAAATGCCCTTAAAGTTGGTGAGTCTACTACTGTTACAGGCAGGGCGTTCCACGCCTCTACTACTCTCTGAATAAAGAAACTACCTCTGATATCTGTCCTACATCTATCACCTCTCAATTTAAAACTATCTCCCCTCGTGCTCGCACTCCCCATAGTTGGAATAAGGCTCTCCCTGTCCACCCTATCTAACCCTCTGATTATCTTATACGTCTCTATTAAGTCACCTCTCAACCTTCTTCTCTCCAACGAAAACAACCTCAAGTCCCTCAGCCTTTCCTCATAAGACCTTCCCTCCATACCAGGCAACATCCTAGTAAATCTCCTCTGCACCCTTTCCAAAGCTTCCACATCCTTCTTATAATGTGATAATCAGTGAAATCCTCATAACTGCTTTAGCTTAGATTCCCTACAGCATGGAAACAGGCCCTTTGTCCCAACACGTCTACACCGACCCTCCGAAGAGTAACCACCCAGACCCATTCCCCATATTTACCCCTGACCAATGCATCTAATACTATGCAGGTCACCTGACCTGCACATCTTTGGATTGTGGGAGGAGACCCACACAGACACGGGGAAGGACGTGCAAACTCCGCACAGGCCTTTGCCCGAGGCTGGGATTGAACCTTGAACCCTGGTGCTGTGAGGCAGCAGTGCTGACCACTGAGCCACCACACCACCCACTTGTGGTTTAATTATAAATGATCGGCCAAAGGAATAAGGAACAAATGATAAATTTGCGAAAAATATAAGCTGGAAATACGAGTCCAGCTCACCATTTCCAAGCTGCCCAATGACTGGGTTACAGGGCCCACCAGCAGAGGGTGCTCCCAGCACTGGCTGTCACCTTGCGCGCTGCACAATATTTTTAATAAATTCAGTCACGTTCATTCAAAGCACAGTGATTCTCAGCCTGGCTCCTGTGACAGGGTGAGGGAAGTGGAGGCAATGTTCCCAGAGGAATTGAGCACGTTGTCTGCAGAGGGCAACGTCACAGGGTCTGGACCCGAGCGACGGGCAGCGGGAATAATTCCGGGATCCTCAGCGCTGTCCCTGACCGGTCCCCCGAGGTGTAATGCTAATGATTCGACTCCTGAGCAATGGCGCTGTTCCAGTCCCACCTTGAACTCTGTTCCGCACCGAGGGAATGCTGCCCAGTCACAGGAGTGGCCCGTTGAAAGGGCTTGAGGAAAGTAGCAGCTGGAACAGGCCGTTCAGCCCATCAATCCTGCTCTGCCATTCAACTTAAACATTTTTGTTTGTGGGCTGTGGGCGTTGCTGGCTGGTCAGCATTTCCTGCCCGTCCCTAATTGCCCCTTGAAGTGACTGGTACAACTGAACAGCTCGCTGGGCCATCTCAGAGGACAGCTGAGAGTCAACCACATTGCTGTGGGTCTGGAGTCACGTGTAGGCCAGACCAGGTAAGATTTCCTTCCCTGAAGGACATGAGTGAACCAGATGGGCTTTTCCCACAATCATTTCGTGGTCACCGGTAGATTCCTAACTCCAGATCTTTGTTTATAATTATTAAATTCAAATTCCGCCATCTGCCGTTGCAGGATTGGAACCTGGATTCTCAGAATGTTATCTGGGTCCCTGGAAAAACAGTCCAACACTAACACCACAAGGTCATTGCTGCCTCTGCAGGACAATGGCTGATCCTCTCTCTCAATGGCATGTTGTCCTCATCCCCCTCGGCGCCTTTCATTTCTAAAGGATTTATTTGCCCATCTCCTTCTTGAACATATTCAGTGACTTGGCCTCCAAAGCCTCCTCTGTGAGAGGGTTCCACAGAGTCACTACCTTCTGAGTGAAAAGATATTCACCCCCAATATCAACCTCTAGTCCACTCCCTCTCTCTGGAGAAAGTGAGGGCTGCAGATGCTGCAGGTCAGAGTCGGGAGTGCGGTGCTGGAAAAGCGCAGCAGGTCAGGCAACATCTGAGGAGCAGGAGCATCGACGTTCCGGACATAAGCCCTTCATCCAAAAGCCCTGCTGATGAAGGGCTTATGCCCACAACGTCGACTCTCCTGCTTCTCGGATGCTGACTGACCGGCTGTGCTTTTCCAGCACCGCACTCCCGACTCTGACTTCTGACTTTGTCCACCCCGGGTCAACAGTGAGACCTCCACTTCATGGTTAATAACAAACTGAGAAAGCTCTGAGCTCCACTCAGAGCCAATCCCGACACAGACTCTGTCTGAGGGAGAGGAGAGGACAGTGATGAGGGACTGTGGGGGTGGACAGTAAAGCCAGTGTTTCTCTGTATTCTACAGGTCCTTCTATCATGACATGCTTTTCATCAACACAAATTCACTGTCATGTGATCGGTGAAGTGGGGACACTGTTTCTAAAGTGCAAACATTTAACACGTGTGTTGGCTTAACATGATTCCAGCACCAACACTTTAAGGTCTGTTTCCAAAACACAATTTTTCAATAACGTAGCATTGTGCAAGAACACAACCACTGCATTTCAGAAGAACTACCTGTATTTTAAAATAGAACATAGAACATTACAGCACAGTACAGGCCCTTCGGCCCTCGATGTTGCACCGACCTGTGGACCCAATCTGAAGCCCATCTAACCTACACTGCTCCATTCTCATCCATATGCCTATCCAATCACTATTTAAATGCCCTTCAAGTTGGTGAGTCTACTACTGTTACAGGCAGTGCGTTCCATGTTCCTACTACTCTCTGAGTAAAGAGAATACCTCTGACATCTGTCCTATATCTATCACCCCTCAATTTAAAGCTATGCCCCCTTCTGCTCGCTGTCCCCATACTTGGAAAAAGGCTCTCCCTGTCCACCCTATTTAACCCTCTGATTATTTTATATGTCTGTATTAAGTCACCTCTCAACCTTCTTCTCTCCAACGAAAATAGCCTCAAGTCCCTCAGCCTTTCCTTGCAAGACCTTCCCTCCATACCAGGCAACATCCTAGTAAATCTCCTCTGCACCCTTTCCAAAGCTTCCACATCCTTCTTATAATGTGATAATCAGTGAAATCCTCATAACTGCTTTAGCTTAGATTCCCTACAGCATGGAAACAGGCCCTTTGTCCCAACACGTCTACACTGACCCTCCGAAGAGTAACCACCCAGACCCATTCCCCATGTTTACCCCTGACCAATGCATCTAATACTATGCAGGTCACCTGACCTGCACATCTTTGGATTGTGGGAGGAGACCCCCACAGACGCGGGGAAGAACGTGCAAACTCCGCACAGGCCATTGCCCGAGGCTGGGATTGAACCTTGAACCCTGGTGCTGTGAGGCAGCAGTGCTGAACACTGAGCCACCACACCACCCATTTGGGGTTTAATTATAAATGATCGGCCAAAGGAATAAGGAACAAATGATAAATTTGCGAAAAATATAAGCTGGAAATACGAGTCCAGCTCACCATTTCCAAGCTGCCCAATGACTGGGTTACAGGGCCCACCAGCAGAGGGTGCTCCCAGCACTGGCTGTCACCTTGCGCGCTGCACAATATTTTTAATAAATTCAGTCACGTTCATTCAAAGCACAGTGATTCTCAGCCTGGCTCCTGTGACAGGGTGAGGGAAGTGGAGGCAATGTTCCCAGAGGAATTAAGCACGTTGTCTGCAGAGGGCAACGTCACAGGGTCTGGACCCGAGCGACGGGCAGCGGGAATAATTCCGGAATCCTCAGCGCTGTCCCTGACCGGTCCCCCGAGGTATAATGCTAATGATTCGACTCCTGAGCAATGGCGCTGTTCCAGTCCCACCTTGAACTCTGTTCCGCACCGAGGGAGTGCTGCCCAGTCACAGGAGCGGCCCGTTGAAAGGGCGTGGGGAAAGTAGCAGCTGGAACAGGCCGTTCAGCCCATCAATCCTGCTCTGCCATTCAACTTAAACATTTTTGTTTGTGGGCTGTGGGCGTTGCTGGCTGGTCAGCATTTCCTGCCCGTCCCTAATTGCCCCTTGAAGCGACCGGTACAACTGAACAGTTCGCTGGGCCATCTCAGAGGGCAGCTGAGAGTCAACCACATTGCTGTGGGTCTGGAGTCACGTGTAGGCCAGACCAGGTAAGATTTCCTTCCCTGAAGGACATGAGTGAACCAGATGGGCTTTTCCCTCAATCATTTCGTGGTCACCGGTAGATTCCTAACTCCAGATCTTTGTTTATAATTATTAAGTTCAAATTCCGCCATCTGCCGTTGCAGGATTGGAACCTGGATTCTCAGAATGTTATCTGGGTCCCTGGAAAAACAGTCCAATACTAACACCACAAGGTCATTGCTGCCTCTGCAGGACAATGGCTGATCCTCTCTCTCAATGGCATGTTGTCCTCATCCCCCTCGGTGTCTTTCATTTCTAAAGGATTTATTTGCCCATCTCCTTCTTGAACATATTCAGTGACTTGGCCTCCAACGCCTTCTCTGGGAGAGGGTTCCACAGAGTCACTACCTTCTGAGTGAAAAGATATTCACCCCCAATATCAACCTCTGGTCCGCTCTCCCTCTCTGGAGAAAGTGAGGGCTGCAGATGCTGGAGGTCAGAGTCGGGAGTGCGGTGCTGGAAAAGCGCAGCAGGTCAGGCAGCATCTGAGGAGCAGGAGCATCGACGTTCCGGACATAAGCCCTTCATCCAAAAGCCCTGCTGATGAAGGGCTTATGCCCACAACGTCGACTCTCCTGCTCCTCAGATGCTGCCTGACCGGCTGTGCTTTTCCAGCACTGCACTCCCTCTATGGAGAATATATCCTTCCTTAGGCAGAGAGACCAAAACCACAAACAATAGTCACTGATGCCCTCAGGTATGAAATCTAGAACTTTCCTGTGGATGATGGAACCCATATCAGGCAGTAAGGAGAAAGGACACAGAACACAGAACAGTACAGCACAGGAACAGGCCCTTCGGCCCATCTTGTCTGTGCTGACCATGAGGCCATTCTAAATTAATCCCATCTGCCTGTACATGGTCCATATTCCAGTGTTCCCTGCCTGTTCATGTGTCTAAATGCCTCTTAAACACTGCTATCTTATCTGCTTTTACCACCTCCCCGGCAGTGTGTTCCAGACACCTACCACCCTCTGTGTAAAAACACTTACCTCACACATCTCCTTTAAACATTCCCCCTCTCACCTTAAACCTGTACCCCTGAGTATTTGACATTTCCACCCTGGTAAAAATGTTCTGACTATCCACCCTGTCCATGCCTCTCATAATATTATACCCTTCTGTCAGGTCTCCCCTCAGCCTCTGACGCTCTAGTGAAAACACCCAGGTTTGTCCAGCCTCTCCTTAAAGGAAATATACTCCAATTCAGGCAACATCCTGGTAAGTCCCTTTTATAGCCTCTCCAAACCCTCCACATCCTTCCAATAGTGTGGGGACCAGAACTGTACACAATGCTCCAAATGTGGCCTCACTAACATCTTACACAGCTGCAGCATGACTTGCCACCTGTTATACTCAATGCCCTGACCGATGGAGGCAAATATGCCATACACAGTCTTTACCAACTTATCCCCTTGTGGAGCTATGGACTTGCACCCCAACATCACTCTGTATATCATTGCTCTAAATGGTCCTGCCATTTACTGTATACTTCTGTCTTGCATTTGACCTCCCAAAATACATGTCCAGATTAAACTTCATTTAGCATTTCTCCAACTGGTTTATGTCCTGTTGTAGACTTTGACAAACCTCATCTCTATGCACAACTGCATCAATTTTCATGTGATCTGCAAGCTTATTAATCAGATCAGCTACATTTTCATCCAAATTATTTATATATGTTATAAACAACAGAGTCCCCAGCACTGATCCTTGTGGAACGCCACTGGTCAATATGTCCAGTCAGTAAAAATACCCCCATCCTAACCACAATACCCTTTGCCTTCTAAGACTAAGCCAACTCACCTTCTGGGCAAGCCTATCATGATGGATTTTGTCAAATGCTTTGGTCAAGTCCACGTAAACACCATCCATTGCCCTTCCCTCATCCATCAGCTTCATTACCTCCTCAATAAACTCAATCCAACATAGGCAGCATGGTGGATCAGTGGTTAGCACTGCTGCCTCACAGCACCAGGGTCCCAGGTTCGATTCCGGCCTCGGGCAATTGCTTGTGTGGAGTTTGAACGTTCTCCCTGTGTCTGCGTGGGTCTCCTCCCACAGTCCAAAAATGTGCAGGTCAGCTAAATTGCCCATAGTGTTAGGCGTGTTCGTCAGAGGGAAATGGGTCTGGGTGGGTTACTCTTCGGAGGGTCATTGTGAACTTGTTGAGCTGAAGGGCCTGTTCCTACACTGTAGGGAATCTAATCTAATCAAGACCTCCCCCATATAAAGCCATGGTGACTATCCCAAATAAAGCCATTCTTTTCCGAATGCAAGTCAATCCTGTTCCGAAGAATCTTCTCCAATAATTTCCCTACCACTGATGTAAGGCCCTGCCCATTGATAGTTTCCTGTATTACTCCTATTGCCCTGAAACAATGGAACCATGTTGCCTAAAATCATGGCAGGACGTATATACTTCATGGTAAGGTCCTAGGGAGTGTTGCTGAACAAAAAGACCTTGGAGTGCAGGTTCATAGCTCCTTGAAAGTGGAGTTGCAGGCCGATAGGATGGTGAAGAAGACGCTTGGTATGCTTTCCTTTATTGGTCAGTGTATTGAGTACAGGAGTTGGGAGGTCATGTTGTGGCTGTACAAGATGTTGGTTAAGCCACTGTTGGAATATTGCGTGCAATTCTGGTCTCACTGCTATAGGAATAAACTTGAAAGGGTTCAGAAAAGATTTACAAGGATGTTGCCAGGGTTGGAGGATTTGAGCTATAGGGAGAGGCTGAACAAACTGGGACTGTTTTCCCTGGAGTGTCGGAGGCTGAGGGATGACCTTATAGAGGTTTATAAAATTATGAGGGGCATGGATAAGATAAATAGACAAAGTCTTTTCCCTGAGGTGGGGGAATCCAGAACTAGAGGGCATAGGTTTAGGGTGAGAAGGGAAAGATATAAAAGGGACTTAAGGGGCAACTTTTTCACACAGAGGGTGGTACGTGTATGGAATGAGCTGTAAGGGGATGTGGTGGAGGCTAGTATAATTGTAACATTTAAGAGGCATTTGGATGGGTATATGAATCGGAATGGTTTGGAGGGATATGGACCAAGTGTGGGGAAATGGGACTAGATTGGGTTGGGATATCTAGTCGGCATGGACGGGTTAGACCAAAGGGTCTATTTACATGTTGTCCATCTCCATGACTTTCCAGTCTTCTGGGACATCGCCTGTAGCTGAAGACAATACAAAGATCTCTGTCAAGTCTCCAGTAATCTCCTGTCATGCTTCACTCAGCACTGAGGTGTTTAGGAAGACATTGGCCCTTTCTCGAAATGTAATGGGCAGCTCAGTAATTTGATGGGATGAAGGTAAATGATGCCAGCTGGCCTGGTGTGGTTTTCCCAGACACTAACCTCTCAGAACATGCTGCCATCAATTAAGGAGTCAAAGTCCCATGAACATAGGGTCATAGAGATGTACAGCACGGAAACAAACCCTTCGATCCAACCCATCCATGCCGACCAGATATCCCAACCCAATCTAGTCCCACCTGCCAGCACCCGGCCCATATCCCTCCAAACCCTTCCTATTCATATACCCATCCAAATACCTCTCAAATGTTGCAATTGTACCAGCCTCCACCACTTCCTCTGGCAGCTCATTCCATACACGTACCACCCTCTGCGTGTGGAAACGTTGCCCCTTAGGTCCCTTTTATATCTTTCCCCTCTCACCCTAAACCTATGCCCTCTAGTTCTAGACTCCCCCATCCCAGGGAAAAGACCTTGTCTATTTACTCTATCCATGCCCCTCATGATTTTAGAAACCTCTAGAAGGTCACCCCTCAGCCCCTGATACTCCAGGGAAAACTGCCCAGCCTATTCAACCTCTCCCTATAGCTCAAATCCTCCAACTCTGGCAACATCCTTGTAAATCTTTTCTGAACCCTTCCCAACATCCTTCCGATCAGAAGGAGACCAACATGGGAATAAAAAATGTTTTCTTTCATTTCCCTGGCTGCATTGTGCTTTGTTGATTATGAAATTATTGTAAACGGACGAATTCAGATAGAGGGAAAGTCGTGCATCATTCAATTACCCATAAGGCATAGCAGCAGAATTAGGCCATTCAGCCCATTGAGTCCATTCTGCCATTCAATGAGATCCTTGCTGACCTGATAATGCTCAACTTCACTTTCCTGCCCCTGTTCCGATAGCCCCCAGTTCCCTCACTGATTGACAATCCTGCTTGTCTTGGCCTTGACTATACTTAATGACTAAAGGATTCCACAGATTCACACCTGCCCGTGAGAAGGAATTCCTCCTCATCTCCGTCTTATTTGGAAGACCTTGCAAGATTCTCCTGGGATACGTGTGTCTCTGGAAAGGCCTGTGTAGAGTTGCCCTTGAGCTGAATGGCTTGCTGAGCCATTTGAGAGGGCACATTACTATGAACCTGGAGTCACATGGAGACCAGATCGGGTAAGGGCGGCAGATTTCCTTCCCAAAAGGACAAGAGTGAACCAGAGGGGTTTTTGACAAGAATGGATAAAGCGTTACTAAGTGCCAGTAAGGCTAGCTTTCAATTCCACATTTATTAAGGAGATGATATAATCATTGGGCTATTAATCTCGAGACCCCGAGTTACATTCTGGGGACCTGGGTTTGAATCCTGCCCATGGCAATTGGTGGAATTTGACTCCTTCAAAAAAAAACTGGAATTAAGTGTCTCATGCTGGAGCGTCGGAGGCTGAGGGGTGACCTCATAGAGGTTTACAAAATTATGAGGGACATGGATAGGGTAAATAGACAAAGTCTTTTCCCTGGAGTGGGGGAGTCCAGAACTAGAGGGCATAGGTTTAGGGTGAGAGGAGAAAGACACAAAAGAGACCCTAAGGGGCAACATTTTCACGCAGAGGGTGGTACGGGTGTGGAATGAGCTGCCAGAAGATGTGGTGGAGGCTGGTACAATTGCAACATTTAAGAGGCATTTGGATGGGTATATGAATAGGAGGGGTTTGGAGGAATATGGGCTGGGTGCTGGCAGGTGGGACTAGATTGGGTTGGGATATCTGGTCGGCATGGACGGGTTGGACTGAAGGGTCTGTTTCCATGCTGTACATCTCTATGATTCTATGAAGCCATTTCTGATTGTTGAACCAGTTCACCTTGGGATGGAAATCCGCCTTCCTCACCTAGTCTGGCCTACATGTGACACAAGACCACTACCAATGTGGTTGACTCTTAACTGCCCTCTGGGCAATAAATACTGACCCAACCATCACAGCCCATATACAGTCATACAATGGTACAGCATGGAAACAGACCCTTCGGTCCAACTCGTCCATGCCGACCAGATAACCCAACCTAACCTAATCCCGTTTGCTAGTACCAGGCCCATATCCCTCTAAACCGTTCCTGTTCATACACCCACCCAGATGCCTTTTAAATGTTGCAATTATACCAGCTTCCATCACTTCTTCTGGAAGCTCATTCCATACACATACCACCCTCTGCATGAAAATGTTGCCCTTTGGTTCCCTTTTAAATCTTTCCCCTCTCACCCTTAACCTATGCCCTCTAGTTCTGGGCTCCCCTACTGTGGGGAAATGACCTTCGCAAAGTGCTGTGGTTCAATTTGAACCCATGACCCTCAGCGTACCAGCCTCGGCCTGAGGAGTACTAACTCAAGGGACAATACCACTCCAGCTCCAATGACCACATGGAAGGTGAGAAGTTGCCAGGATTAATGGTTCAGGTGATTAACATCTGGAGGAAGAGGGGCAGGAGAGAGGGAGGCCATTTTGAGGTTGAAAGTTATCCATGCGTACTGTGCGCGTGGAGTTGGGGGGGGCAAGAGGGGGAATAGCTGTTATAATTTGGTCAGGTCTGCACAGTGTCCATTCTTGCCTCAGAGCTCATGGCCTTACCCGGGTTCCACATGCCCTGAATTAGAGAAATGGGTAAGCAGTTCATTGTACTTTACTGTAGACTTACCGAAAGCGACAGAGTATAATCATTGCAATTGCAAGAGAAACCAGGGAGGTGCTGTAACCCACGGTGTAGAGAGCCTTCACGGACACATAGTACAGATCCTGCAAAAGAGAAAGGGGGACAGGGCCACATTAGCTGCACTGCCGGTTAAAGACGGGAGAGGTCATAGGGACGTGGATGCCACCCAGTCTCTCCTTATTGGCACCTCGTCCAACTCCTCATCACTCCCTCTCACACCAACTCCACAACATTCCGAATGTCCGGAGGACCACACCTTCATCAGACTCCAAAATCAGTTCATGTGATGCCGGGGCAGGTGAGGAGGTGTGAGGATCACGGTTATTGGTTTTAAGGAGCATCTTGAAGGAGGAAGTTGTTGGCATTAATGATGATAAGACCTGGATGGTTTAGGTCAAGTGTTGGAACCAATCGCTTGCCAGTCCAGGGGCACTGTGGAGATGACAGGGAAGAATGAACCACAAATCACTCCCAATAGAAGAAGCATTTACCCGATCTCAGCATCACGTGCAGGTTCCATTGACCTGACGGCAGGAAGATGGTGTAACTGGCACAAAGTCGAAGCCCTCAGGACCTGCCTGAGGTGTCTCGATGGGTCATACAGTCATAGAGATGTACAGGAGTGAAACAGACTCTTCGGTCCAACCCATCCATGCCGACCAGGTTTCCTAAATTAATCTTGTCCCATTCGCCAGCACCCAGCCATATCCCTCCAAACCCTTCCTATTCATATACCCATCCAAGTGCCCATATTGCTATTGTGCCAGCCTCCACCACTCCCTCTGGCAGCTCATCCCATATACATACCACCCTCTGCGTGAAAACGTTGCCCCGTAGGTCTCTTTTATATCTTTCCCTTCCCACCCTAAACCTATGACCTCCAGTTCTGGACTCCAACACCTCAGGGAAAAAATCTTGTCAACTTACCCTATCCATGCCCCTCATGATTTTATAAGCCTCCATAAGGTAACCCCTCAGCCTCTGACACTCCAGGGAAAACAGCCCAAGTCTGTTCAGCATCTCCCGATTCAACAAATCCGCCAACCCTGGCAACATCCTTGTAAAACTTTTCTGAACCCTTTCAAGTTTCACAACATCCTTCCCATTGCAGAGAGACCACAACTGCCTCACCCAGTGGCTGTGCTGTAGATGAAGCTTCATCCGAGCTCATGGATTATTAACCGTTTCACATCCACGGGCAGACAGACAGACAGAGAGGTCTCAGGAAGGAAATTCCGGAGGTCAGGACCCAAGGAGCCAAGACCTGGTCAATGACAGGACAGTAACAATCACCAAAAACATGAGATGGTCTGGACATAGGAGAACTGGCATCATGCAGTTCCATATCTCTTTAACTCCGCCATCGACTGGGCCCAGCATTTATTGCCCATCCCTAGTTACCCTCTTGGGAATGTGGGAGTGAGCTCTTTTCTTGAACTGCTGCAGTCCAGTGATAATACCCACTATGCCATCACCTCCCCGTAAGAACACCTCTCCAGCACCACCAACACCTCCACCTCCACCTCCATCACCAGCACCATCACCATCACCATGTCCATCACCTCCATCTCTCTCACTCTGTCCATCACCTCCATCTCTATCACTATGTCCATCATCATCACCACCTCCATCTCCATCACCATCTCCGCCACCATCGCAGCCACCACATCAATCACCTCCACCTCTACCACCATGTCCCTCACCATCACCATCTCCACCACCACCGCTGCCACCACATCAATCACCTCCACCTCTACCACCATGTCCCTCACCATCACCATCTTCACCTCCATCTCCACCACCACATCAATCACCTCCACCTCTACCACCATGTCCCTCACCATCACCATCTCACCTCCATCTCCACCACCACATCAATCACCTCCACCTCTACCACCATGTCCCTCACCATCACCATCTTCACCTCCATCTCCACCACCACATCAATCACCTCCACCTCTACCACCATGTCCCTCACCATCACCATCTTCACCTCCATCTCCACCACCACATCAATCACCTCCACCTCTACCACCATGTCCCTCACCATCACCATCTTCACCTCCATCTCCATTACCGTGTCTAGCACTTCCATCTCCACCACCACCGTGTCCATCACCTCCATCGTCACCACCTCCTCCTTCACCTCCTCCTCTTCCTTCAGGACCTCTCCAGTGATTCTTAGAAAGGATCCCTCCATTTTCCTGGTTTGATCCAGCAGAATGCCCCCATCCCTCCTCTCCCCCCACAGAAGGTTCCATGGCTGCCTTACTCTATCTTAGAAAGGCTCCCTTGGGAAACACTCATCTCCCTCCATTGTGGGACCTGTTAACACCATTGCCATCTCTCAGATGGTCAGATCACTCAGAGGGGTATTCATGGTCGCTCAGCACCAACACTGCAGGGGAAATTAGGGATGGGTAATAGGTGCTGGGCCCAGCCTGGCATTCCTCCCCAGTGATCCCCTCACAAACAAAGACTTGCATTTGTGTCGCACCTCTCATGACCCCATGATATCCCAGCCAGCGAGACCCACAACCCATGCAAAATAACATTCCAAAAATGCTCCACCAGCGCCCGAAGGGCAAGGCTGCATTTGTCTTTCAGCCAAAGACTGACACTGGGTGTTGACTCTCAGTGCTTTGTGTGGAAGTTCGCTGTGCACTTATCAGTGGCGCCACTTTCCTCCAAGGCCAGTAATCACACTTAAACAACTGGTTGTGTTGCACTGTGGGAAGTCACGACATCACAAGAGGCTCTACACAAATGCAAGTTCTTTGCTTCTGGAGTTGGAGGGGGAGGGGTGAGGTCTTGGAGAGGATTTCCTGTGCTCCCAAAACTGACACGCTTTTCCGTGAGTCTCTCCCACCGTTCCGCAAGGGGGTAAATGTTCCTGAGGATCTGGGAAACCGGCATATCGAAATCCCATTTAAATTCTCAGACAGCCACTAGTGTGACCTGGCAGGAACAACTTGCTGTAAAATAAAACAGGAGCAAGGAAGGAAATCGCTCTGTTCAGCGGTCCACCATTCAAGGCACATCTGAATTTAACCAGAAGGTCTCAATCCCAGCTCAGCGAGGGAGTTGGCAGCGATGGGGAGGAGGGGGAGGGCGGCTGGTGCTTGACAGAAGCTGACGGACAAGGGACCGAGCTCCCACAGCGAGTTCCCAAAGGAACAGGGTCTGCTGGGGACTCAGAGCCATCAGCTGTGGAAGCAAACACTGATAGCAATTAAAAAGCTGCCAGAGACTCCCAGTCTCCCAGAGACTTAATGGGCAGGGCTATGGGAGTTTGAGTGGGGTATCCTGCCCCCAATGAGGGACCCCTGGGCGATTCCACTCAACATTCGATCATGAGCCTCACAAGGGACCATCGACTTTAATGCTGAGATTCATCACCCACTGACACAATGGCCAGAATTCTTTATGGTTAAGCAAGTACAGTGATAATAAGAATGAGAGCGTCGAGGGAAGTGCATGACTTGGTGTACTTGATACAAAATACATTTCAAGGAACAGGAGATTCGACGTTTCGGGCATAAGCCCTTCTTCAGCCCGATTCCTGAAGAAGGGCTCATGCCCGAAACATCGAATCTCCTGCTCCTTGGATGCTGCCTGACCTGCTGCGCTTTTCCAGCAACACATTTTCAGCTCTGATCTCCAGCATCTGCAGTCCTCACTTTCTCCACTAAATAAATTTCCTTGCTTTCACCAGATGCAGCAGTCTAATTGTTGCTGTTTTGATGCTGCTGTTAGCATGGCAAATTACACACAATTCATACACACGAATGAGTCACCAGCACCACCTGGCATTCCTCAGTGCGTTAGTGTCTGCTGGATTGTACAAAAAACCTGCCACAAAATTCAATTAAGCTCTCAGTCGGAATGGTCTAAAATATTTCTCTAATGCATGATTTTACGATATGGAATGTGGGGAAATAGATGGTGACATCTTGAAAAATGTGCTTAAAAATGTGTTGCTGGAAAAGCGCAGCAGGTCAGGCAGCATCAAAGGAGCAGGAGAATCGACGTTTCGGGCATATGTCCATCTTGAAAAATGTCCATATTATAGATGGTGCTGGATGCCTTGAAAAGCATAAAAGTGGATAAATCCCCAGGACCTGATCAGGTGTACCCTAGAACTCTGTGGGAAGCTAGGGAAGTGATTGCTGGGCCTCTTGCTGAGATATTTGTATCATCGATAGTCACAGGTGAGGTGCCGGAAGACTGGAGGTTGGCTAATATTCTTCTACCTTTTAAGAAAGGTGGTAAGGAAAAGCCAGGCAACGATAGACTGGTAAGCCTGACATTAGTGGTGGGCAAGTTGTTGGTGGGAATCCTGAGGGACAGTATTTGGAAAGACAAGGATTGATTAGGGATAGTCAGCATGGCTTTGTGCATGGGAATTCATGTGGTGTGCAGGTTCATAGCTCCTTGAAAGTGGAGTCGCAGATAGATAGGATAGTGAAGAAGGCATTTGGTATGCTTTCCTTTTTTGGTCAGAGTATTGAGTACAGGAGTTGGGAGGTCATGTTGTCCTGTACAGGACATTGGTTAGGCCACTGTTGGAATATTGTGTGCAATTCTGGTCTCCTTCCTATCGGAAAGATGTTGTGAAACTTGAAAGGGTTCAGAAAAGATCTACAAGGATGTTGCCAGGGTTGGAGGATTTGAGCTATAGGGAGAGGCTGAACAGGTTGGAGCTGTTTTCCCTGGAGCGTCGGAGGCTGAGGGGTGACTTTATAGAGGTTTACAAAATTATGAGGGGCATGGGTAGGATAAATAGACAAGGTCTTTTCCCTGGGGTCAGGGAGTCCAGAACTAGAGGGCATAGGTTTAGGGTGAGAGGGGAAAGATATAAAAGAGACCTAAGGGGCAATTTTTTCACACAGAGGGTGGTACGTGTATGGAATGAACTGCCAGAGGATGTGGTGGAGGCTGTTACAATTACAACATTTAAGAGGCATCTGGATGGGTATATGAATAGGAAGGGTTCGGAGGGATATGGGCCGGGTGCTGGCAGGTGGGACTAGATTGGGTTGGGATATCTGGTTGGCATGGACGGGTTGGACCTAAGGATCTGTTTCTGTGCTGTATATCGCTATTACTCTATGACTCTACAGCCCGTTCTGTTAGAACGCCTGCTTCTTCAACACAAATTGGCTTTAACGCCAATGACGAATTTAGACTGTTATTTGTAGAACGCGAACTTTCCTTATCTGTATTGGCTATAACATGATTCCAGCCCCATTTGTTTAAATGGCGCAACTATTGTGAGATTTTCTTATAACGTGGAATGACACAAGAATGGCACGGTGGCACAGTGGTTAGCACTGGTACCTCACAGCGCCAGGGACCATGGTTCAATCCCCACTTCAGGCAACTGACTGTGTGGAGTTTGCACATCCTCCGGGTGCTCCGGTTTCCTCCCACAGTCCAAAAATGTGCAGGTTAGGTGGATGGTAAATTGCCCGTAGTGTTAGGTGCATTAGTCAGAGGGGAATGTAGGGGAATGGGTCTGGGTGGGTGCGCTTTGGAGGGTCGGTGTGGACTTGTTGGGCCGAATGGCCTGTTCCACACTGTAAGTAACCTAATCTAGTGTGAAGCTACTCTCATTGATGGTTCTATCACTGAAAATTCCTCTGGTTCACTAACGTTCCTCGGGGAAGGAAATCTGTGGCTGTAGTGTGGATAGCGTCCATCCTGAGACAATGGCTTCTCTGTAGAACCTCTCTATAGCTTCCTCGACAGGAGTCCCTCATTTAGATTAAAGGCTTCTCCGCAGCCTTCAGAAGAAGGCCCAAGATGGAACCTTGGCAAAAGCACCACTCAAGATTAGAGTAGTGCTGGAAAAGCACTCTGTCATTTATCCCTCTACCCTGGAGGTTCCTAGCCTCATTCCTGATAAAGGGCTTTTGCCCGAAAAGTCGATTTTCCTGCTCCTCGGATGCTGTCTGACCTGCTGCGCTTTTCCAGCACCATTCTAATCTTAACCAAGATGAAACCTTGTCTTGTTCAATTCACTGGATCCTATCAGATCTCATTATTAACTTCTGGGCAAATGTGCTGTTGATTTGGCAGAGCTAAAAGCCCATGGTAAGTTCAAATGTTATTTGGAAAGAGTCTGGGTGGAGCCCAGAACGAGCTGTTCGAATTTGTATTGATCCCAGCTTTGGTTTTCAAGTGGTGTGGGTCAGGGGGTGGATGGGAGTCAAGTGAGCAGGTCGCCAGGGGAACGTAGATAAGTGGGAGCGTACAAATGCTGGATAATGGGATTCAGAATGGATGGACGTTTGATGTACCAGTGTGGATGTGATGGGCCGAATGGCCTCCATCCATGCTGGAAACCTTCTGCGGCTAAGATGCAGTGACTGGTGAGGACTGGCCGAAACATGTATTTAATATATGAGCCTTACCCCGTCTGGCTGACATGTGACCCCTGACCCACAGCGATGTGGTTGACTCTTCACTGCCCTCTGGAATGGCCCAGAGAGCCACTCAGTTCAATGGATCTACTGGCACTGGACAGGGAGGGGGGAGGGGGTGTGGAGGCGAGGGGGTGAGTGCACAGAGGAAGTTCACTTGGTTAATTCTGGAGTTGAGGGGGTTAACTTGTGATGAAGAGACTTGGTAGACTGGGATTATACTCATTAGAATTCAGAAGAATTGGGGGGGATCTGATAGAAACATACAAAGTTATGAAGGGAATGGATAAGATAGAAGCAGGATGGTTGTCTCCACTGGTGGGTGAAACTAGAACTAAGGGGCATAGCCTCAAAATAAGGGAGAGCAGATTTCGGACGGAGCTAAGGAGGAACTTCTTCACCCAAAGGGTTGTGAATCTGTGGCATTCCCTGCCCGGGGAAGCAGTTGAGGCTACTTCGGTAAATGTTTTTAAGGCAAAGGTAGATTTTTGAAGAGTAGAGGGATTAAGGGTTACGGTGAGAGGGCGGGTAAGTGGAGCTGAGTCCATGATCTTATTGAATGGCGGAGCAGGTTCAATGGGCCAAATGGCCTCCTCCTGCTGCTCGTCCTTAGGTTTCTCATGTTGGACGACGAGGGAAGGACCACTGATCTCCTGACCGGCGCACAGGGTACAAAAACACACACAGGATGTTAATGTGCTGCCTCAGAAAACAAGGGGTTGAGCTCAGCCAGTGGGGCACTGAATCCACTTCAATGACGGATTTAAAAGAATTAAACAGGGTGTGGAACGGCTTTGATCTTGATGCGTAGGTCAGGTGAATTGGCCAGTCTAAATTGCCCATAGTATTAGGTGCCTTAGCCAGGTGTAAATATAGGGTAGGGGCATAGATCTGGGTGGTTTACTCTTTGGAGGGTCAGTGTGGGCTTGTTGGGCTGAAAGGCCTGTTTCCATACTGTAGGGAATCTAATCTAGAATGGCCATCTCCTGTGTTGTAACCATTGTACAATGTTGTATTTGGCAGGAAGGAGAGTAAGGAGGGGTTAACACCATAAGATGTAGGAACAGGAGTAGGCCGGACAGCCCCTCAAGCCTGCTCCAACATTCACAGCTGGTCCGATGTTCCTCACATCCACTTTCCTAACCTTTCCCTGTAATCCTGGATTCCCCAACTGATGAATAATCCAAGAATGTCATTCTTAAATAAGCGCAAGGGGCTCTGCCCCCTCCAGCTTTCAGGAGCAGGGAGTTTCCAAAGACTCATGACCCCCTGAAGGAAGAAATTCCTCCTCATCTCAATCTCAGAGTCATCGAATCCCACAGCACGGAGACAGACACCTCTGCTCTAACTGGTTCATGCTGACCTAAATGTCTACCCATGCCGTCCCCATTTCCCTGCAGTTGGGACCATATCTCAGTCTTAAATTGGCACCCCTTTACCCTGAGACTGTGCCCTTTGGCCCTGGACTCTCCCACGTGGGGAAGTATCCCTCTCAGCATTGACCCTGTCAAGCCTCTACATTTCATAGAGGTCCCCTCTCATTCTTCTAAACCCCACTGAGTGGAGTCCCAACCTGTTTAACCTTTACTCCGAAGACAATCCCTCCATACCAGGGATCATCCGCGCGAACGTTCCCTGAGCCGCCTCCAACGGAATGATATATTTCCTCATAGAAGTGAAAGAAACTGTTGCTTTGTTTATTTATTATGAATTACCTGGTCATCGATTTCTGTGATGTTTTCATCAACTCCACAGGCATCATAGTAGTGGGGAAATGTTTCTGACCAGCCTTCACTGGTGCAGTTTCGGTAAATGATCCCTAGGACTGAAGAATTTTTAATGTCAGTAAAACCAGAGTAGACAAAAAAAAGACCCTATGACCTTCCAGCCCACTGAGAGACAGGCTTGCAGTTCCTCAGAAACAAAATGTCTTCCATCCAAAGCGGTGAGGAGGAGCTACAAACACGCACGTTATTAAAGTGAGAAACACCCATCTCAATATTCAATACTCTGACCAATAAATGAAAGAATACCAAATGTCGTCTTCACTTTCCTATTAACCTGTGATTCTACTTTCAAGGAACTATGAACCTGTGTTGTCATGGAGAAAATAGTGAGGATTAGAAGTGGGATCCATTGGGGTCGCACTTATCATCATCAGAGTTAATGATTCGGAAGAAGCCTGGACAGTTGACAGAGATCACGTCATGGCTGCCTGGCCACCAATTCCAAGAGGGAAGGTTAAAGGTGGGTAATTCATTCTGGAGATGGTGTGCAGGCAAACAAATGCATCGCTAAGGTCTCCCTCTGGATAGTTTCTGAATACGTTTCTGAGTGCTCCAGAAATATCAAACAAATTCACTGACATTAAATTTCACGGTTGTCATGGCCAGGAAACGTACAATTGTTTTGGTGTGAGAGGAAGCCATTCAGTCCATTGTGTCTACACCAGTTCTGTCACCTAGAGCCAATCCACAAACAAAAGGAATTGGTTCAAGCCTTGTATCCTCTTTTTTTTAATTATCCAGGAGCTTGGAGAATCTATAATTTCCTCACTATTTTCTCCATGGCAACACAGGTTCATAGCTCCTTGAAAGTGAAGGCGCAGGTAGATAGGATAGTGAAGAAGGCGTTGGGTATGCTTTCCTTTATTGGTCAGAGCATTGAGTACAGGAGTTGGGAGGTCATGTTGCGGCTGTTCAGGACATTGGTTAGGCCACTGCTGGAATATTGTGTGCAATTCTGGTCTCCTCCCTATCAGAAGGATGTTGAGAAACTTGAAAGGGTTCAGAAAAGATTTACAAGGATGTTGCCAGGATTGGAGGGTTTGAGCTACAGGGAGAGGCTGAACAGGCTGGGGCTGTTTTCCCTGAAGCGTCGGAGGCTGAGGGGTGACCTTATAGAGGTTTATAAAATTATGAGGTACATGGATGGGATAAATAGGCAAAGCCTTTCCCCCGGGATAGGGGAGTCCAGAACTAGAGGTCATAGGTTTAAAGTGAGAGGGGAAAGATTTAAAAGGGACCTAAGGGGCAACGTTTTCACACAGAAGGAGGTTGTGTACGGAATGAGCTGCCAGAGGATGCGGTGGAGGCTGGTACAATTGCAACATTTAAAAGGCATCTGGACGGGTATATGAATAGGAAGGGTTTAGAGGGATATGGGCCGGGTGCTGGCAAATGCAACTAGATTAGGTTGGCATATCTGATCAGCATGGACAAGTTCGACTGAAGTGTCTGTTTCCATGCTGTACATTTCTATGACCCTTTGCCAACCAGAATGGGGAGACAGCCAACAGGGACCCTTTCTGTATGGTACAAATGGCTGTGAATGCATGAATTGAGATTGATCCTGATGAGTTCAAGACAGAAAGCTTCAGCAGCATGTCACTGATATTCTCGAAAATATCCTCCTCTGTGTCCCTTGAATGCTCCTGTTGGTCTGATTGATTTATCTTGGCTCTCCCAGTATCACTGCACCAATGGAACCCTTATCGCCTACAGTATAAATTGTTGTAGTTGCTTATAAATTGTTGTAGTTGCTTATCGCCTACAGTATAAGTTGTTGTAGTTGCTTATCGCCTACAGTATAAATTATTGTAGTAGCTTGAAACCTGGCATTCTTGCGCTGGTCCTGGTGTGTGTGATGTGACTTTATCTTTTCAACAGGAAGAGATGAATTATATTCTGACAAAACTGGGACGCCTTTAAAGTCACTGTAAGACAATAAAGGGAGGTTCTGAGTGACAATACAGGAAGCCCAGAGACAGGTAGAGAGTAGGAGCAAGAGTTGGCTATTTCAATCGCTCTAGTCCTGTGAGAATGTTGAACATTTCTATTTTAAGCATCTGGGAATCTATTCTCTCATCGCACTGCCCATAGCCAAACGAAAGACCGAATATGTTATTCAGCAGTCTCTTGTTGTATGCAGAAACATAAAATAGGAGTAGGTCATTCAGCTCTTCAATCAATCCCTGAGGGGACACTCCTTGACAGAGAAATGAAAATAAAAGGAGGTGCTCATTTTTAAAATTAAGTCCATGGCCTCCCTGAAGCTTCTAGAATGCGAATGGT
Organism: Hemiscyllium ocellatum; assembly: GCF_020745735.1. Classification (NCBI taxonomy): domain Eukaryota; kingdom Metazoa; phylum Chordata; class Chondrichthyes; order Orectolobiformes; family Hemiscylliidae; genus Hemiscyllium; species Hemiscyllium ocellatum. The sequence continues at coordinate 130,148,385 of NC_083405.1, forward strand.
TACATGACCCTGGAGTAGGAGTGGGACTCATTAGAGTTGAGAGTGTGTTGCTGGAAAAGCACAGCAGGTCAGGCCGCATACGAGGAACAGGAAAATCGACATTTCGAGATGGAGCCCTTAATCGGGGTGAAACGTTGATTCTCCTGCTCCTCGGATGCTGCCTGACCTGCTGTGCTTTTCCAGCACCACACTCTCGACTCTGATCTCCAGCATGTACAGACCTCACTGTCTCACTGTGACCCATGAGAGTCACACTTACCGTCATCGGAGTTAATGATTCGGAAAAATCCCGGACAGCTGACGGAGATCACGTCCCCATAATCTGCGTTTGGCCAACATGTTATATTGTCCCACATCCCAGGACAATCTGCAAAGAGAGAGAGAGAGAGAGGGAGTGGGAATGAGGGGATTAAATACCAGCTCCTCATCAGCCTTCTCAAAGCAGAAACATGAAGAGCATACATTGTCCTGGCGTGGGTTACGAAGCTGTCAATGCACTGGCTCAGCGAGCAACACCCTGCCCTCGGAATTGGGAAGGTCAGGGGTTTGCTGGAGACTTGACCACATTATAAAGGTTGGCACTCCACTGTGGGACTGAGGGGCTGCTGCACTGTCGGAGGCGCTATTTTTTCCATGAGACAATGAACCGAGACTCAAGTCATCTCACTCACAGATGCAATTTTGACAAATAGCAGGGAAGTCATTCCGGGAGGCCGGCCCAACACTCGTCCTTCACCCAACATCCTGAATGCAGAGAATCAGGTCAGCATCAGCTTACTGTTTTGCAAGAGGTTAGAACATAGAACATAGAACAGGCCCTTTGGCCCTCGATGTTGCACTAACCTGTGGACTATTCTCAGCTCGACCCCCTACACTATCCCCAAATCATCCATGTGCTTATGTGAGGATTGTTTTAAATCTCCCTAATGTGGCTGAGGTTACTGAAGGCTTGTGGTAATCTTGTGAGACTAACAGCCCAGTGAAATGGGCTCAAAGTCCATCACAGCATTGACATAGGTCAAACCCAACTCAGTGAACCGGGAACTGAGAGTGGGTCCTAATAACAGTGATCGTGAGAATGATCACCATTAAAAACATTACCTGATTTACCAACTATGCCACGGAAAGGTCAGCTGTATCTGGGCCTACATGTAGTGTAGTGGGGCATATGGTGTACTGGGCTTTATTGGTAGAGGAATTGAGTTCCGGAGTCCTGAGGTCATGTTGCAGTTGTATAAGACTCTGGTGCGGCCTCATCTGGAGTATTGTGTGCAGTTTTGGTCGCCATACTATAGGAAGGATGTGGAGGCATTGGAACGAGTGCAGAGGAGGTTTACCAGGATGTTGCCTGGCATGGTAGGAAGATCGTATGAGGAAAGGCTGAGGCACTTGGGGCTGTTCTCATTGGAGAAAAGAAGGTTTAGGGGAGATTTGATAGAGGTGTACGAGATGATTAGGGGTTTAGATAGGGTTGACAGTGAGAACCTTTTTCCGCTAATGGAGTCAGCTGTTACTAGGGGACACAGCTTTAAATTAAGGGGTGGTAGGTATAGGACAGATGTTAGGGGTAGATTCTTTACTCAGCGGGTTGTGAGTTCATGGAATGCCCTGCCAGTAGCAGTGGTGGACTCTCCCTCTTTATGGTCATTTAAGTGGGCATTGGACAGGCATATGGAGGTTATTGGTCTAGTGTAGGTTAGGTAGGCTTTGGTCGGCGCAACATCGAGGGCCGAAGGGCCTGTACTGCGCTGTATTTTTCTATGTTCTATGTTCTATGTTCTATGTGACTCCAGACCCATTGCCCTTTTCCCAAGGCCATTGCCAATGACCCAAGGCCACAAGTAGTGCCCTTCTAACTTTATGATAGAATAGTGTAACAAACCGCTCAGTTCAAAGGCAATTTGGGATGGATCTCAAATTGGCTTTCAGCCAGTCAGATTCACTCCCCACCATATCAGGAAAGGGTTGGAGGCCCTGGATACAGCAAAGGCTATGGACCCTGACAACAGTTCAGGGGGTGCAATAAAGGATTGAACTTCCAAACCAGTTATATCCCAAGCTCTTCCAGTACACCTGCAGCTGGGGTATCAACTGAGCGGCATGGGGATTTGCCCAGGTACGTCCTGCTCACAAAAAGCAGGACAAATCCAACCCAGCCATCAGTCTACTCTCGATCATCAGTAAAGTGATGGGAGAGGTCCATCGACAGCAGCACTTGCTCAGCAATAACCTGCTCAGTTACACCCAGTTTGGGTTCTGCCAGGGCCACTCAGCTCCTGACCTCATTACAAGCCTTGGTTCAAATATGACACCATCCAGGACAAAGCAGCTTGTTTGATTGGCACCACATCCACAAACATCCACTTCCTCCCCCACCGACGCTCAGTAGCAGCAATGTGTGCTAGCTACAAGATGCATGGCAGAAATTCACCAAAGACCCTCAGACAGCACCTTCCAAACCCACGACCACTTCCATCTGGAAGGACAAGGGGCAGCAGATACATGGGAACACCACCCCCCTACAACTTCCCCTCCAAGCCACTCACCATCCTGACTTGGAAATATATCACCGTTCCTTCAGTATCTCTGGGTCAAAATGCTGGAATTCCCTCCCTGAGGGCATTGTGGGTCAGCCCACAGCAGGTGGACTGCAGCAGATCAAGGAGGCAGCTCACCTCCACCTTCTCAAGGGGGCAACTAGGGATGGGTAATAAATGCTGGGCCCAGCCAGTGATACCCATGTCCCGCAAATAAATTAACAAAGAGACTGGACTCAACACTACCTTCTGGAGGGTAGTTTGGGATGGCCTTCAATGATGTCTAGCTGGAGCTGCCCACATCTCAAGATAGAATTACAAAGAAAAGCAAGTGGCTGGTGTGACTCCTGTATTTGAGGCACGGCAATTACTCCTTCCTCCTCTGCTTTGGGGTTGGTTCTAAAATGGCACTACAACGATGCAAGCCTTTCCTCAGTTCAGGCCCTGGAGAGTTAATACCGAGAGGTGGATTTCTTCACTGTCTGAGTATGGCAGGTGCTGACTCATTGCTCGACTCTGGCCGTGCAGCTGATGAGTTTCAGACCAAGACTTGCAACTGCCCCTTTGAACTGAGTGCCAATCCGATGATTCAACAGCTGCAGAAATTCCAACGGTTACTCATTCGGAACTTCTTAAAATAAGTTTTTGTTTCACCTCCTGGAGAGATCTTTTCTTGCAGTCAGCTGAAGAAAGCCACAGCTCCCTCAAGCATCCCAGAGACTCAGAAAGATGTTAAGTTCTGGGAGAAGCTGAGGAGGAGATGTGACCAGAATGGTACCAGAGATGGAGGTTATGACAATATTATGGTTTTATGAGGTGAATTTTGTCCTGGTTTTCTTTAATGAAGAAAGTTTGTGACAGAGGCAATGAACAGTCTGTTCCAAAGGCAATGAAATATTGAGTATGTGAGGTGTTGGGTTTTCTTTAAATTCAAATAGGAGAAGCAGCCTGACTGGGTGGGGTAAAGTTCCCACTGAACCAGGATGGTTAGTTTTACTTTTCAGATGCAGTTGTCGTTGGGGTCTCAGTGCTGGGTGGAAACTGCACTACACCTCTCCCTGCTACTCCCTCTCTGCTACTCCCTCTACTCCCTCTACTCCCTGCTACTCCTTCTCTCTCAGAGTTTTCTCTTCGATGCTTTTACAACTGGACTGGAGAATTGCTGAGGAGCCGATCCAAGGGGCGGCACGGTGGCTTAATGGTCAGCACTGCTGCCTCACAGCGCCAGGGACTCAGGTTTGATTCCAGCCTCGGACAACTGGTCCGTGTGGCGTTTGCACATTCTCCCTGTGTCTGCCCGGGTGCTCCAGTTTCCTCCCACAATCCAAAGATGAGCAGGTTTGGTGAATTGGTCATGCGAAATTGTCCATAGTGTTTAGGGATGTGTGCATCAGTCAGGGGTAAATGTTGGGGAATGGGTCTGGGTGGGTTACTCTTCGGAGGGTTGGTACGGGCTTGTTGGGCCGAAGGGCCTGTTTCAACACTGTAGAGAGTCTATGGTTTTACTGAAGTTGCCTTTGACAAGGATGTGTTCATAAGCAGTTACTGTATTGGAACCGTTACTATTGAGTAGTTAAATAATCTATTATTCTGTTACATTTTTCAGTAGAGTTAAGTTACTCCAATTTCTTTCTTCTTTTGTTGTATTTTATCTACGGTATATGAAAAAAGTGTGTTTTATTTCAAATCTGGTAGTTTGACCAACTGGATTGTAGCTGGAACGCAACTCCTTGAACTTGTCTTAAAATAAGGAAAAGTTAGGATCCAGGCTACCTCCTTCATATGTTTTCGACTGGCCTGTAACAAGGTGGGTTCAATGACAGGGAGAGACAGTCGTAGCTAGGATCAACTGCGTTCCTTTCAAACAGAGAACGACAAAGTGAGATTTGACTGAGGGTTCAAAACCACGTGGACATTGATCAGGGGAGTAATTGCTTCCACCCATGAGAGGTCACAGGGGCGAAATAATGAGTAGATTTTGAGGGAAATGAAGCTGGCTGCTTTTCAAATGCAGTGAGTTGTTATTATCTGCCTGAAAATTGGGAAGAAGGATATTTTGAAAGCAGTTAGATCCATACAGGGAGTGTCCGTGATTTATAAATATCTGACTTATCAATGTTCATACTGATGAACACATTCCCACAGAGGGGCCTAATTTTAAATATTAGTAATATTTTAGATTTTAAATAATTTTAGGTGTGAACGTTTCCTGTATGACCAGCTGCTCTCTATTGAACTGCATACAAACTGATGGACTTGGAAATGGAATTTGCAATTGGTGGATGACTTGTAATTGAAAAGGCAAAAATATCCAGGAAGGGTTTGGGGAACAGATGGAGAAGGGGGCTAATTGGATAGGGTGTTCAAAGGGCTGGCATTGTCTCAGTGGGCCGAATGGCCACTCCATACTGTTCTGTTCTATAATCCAACACTGTGTAAAATAATGCCATGGCTTTTCTTTAGACTGTGGTAATGCTAGCCTTCTCCCCCATATTCCCACCCGTTTGACGACTAATAAAGTTCTTAAAACGAGCAGAAGACGACTGTTCAACACACTGTCTCTGCTCTCCCTCAGCAAACATGACAACAGACTTTGTACGTCAATGGCTTTCATTTATATATCCCCCGTGGGGCAGTACAAGGCACATCACATGGGTGCTGTCAGGCAAAGCTGACAACAGCCTCACAAGGAGGTATCGGGGATGGGTGATTCTTTAACAGGGTGACTACTGAAAGGTAGGGAGCATAGCAACCCACCCTGTTGGCATCACCCTGCATTGCAAGCCAGCCTTCCAGCCAACTGAGCTAACCAGGGCAGCACGGTGGCCCAGTGGTTGGCACTGCTGCCTCACAGCGCCAGCGACCCGGGTACGATTCCTGCCTCGGGTGACTCTCTGCGTGGAGTTTGCACATTGTCCCCTGTTTCTGCATGGGTTTCCTCCGGGTGCTCCGGTTTCCTCCCACAATCCAAAGGTGTGTGGGTCAGGGTGGATTGGCCGTGGGAAATGCAGGGATTGGGGTGGGTCTGGGTGGGATGCTCTTCGGAGGGTTAATGTGGCCCTGACAGGCTGCTTCCACTCTTGGGTGGGGGTGGGGGTGGGGCGCAGCTTTCTATGAGCTCCCATTGGTTTGAGGGATAAGTGTTGACCAGGAAACTGCTGGAGAGCTCCCTTGTTCTCTGTTAAAATGGAGCCTGGTGGGGGAGGGGAGTTGTTCACGTGCCCCTCAGAGAGAAATCGAGGGGTTCAAACTGCCTTATCTCAGTGATGGGCATCACAGGGTCAATATAAGGCACCAACGCCTGTGCCCCATTGGCTTCATTGGAGCCACTTTGCGGATTTCAGTCACCGTCCCTCAGCTCATTGCCTGTTGTTGGTGCCCTGAGCAGAAAGGTTGCTCTGTGCTGGCTGATTAACGTCTCACAGACAGGTCTGGAGTCATTGAGTCTGGCGTGAGTTGGATCACAGACGATTAAAAAGGACTGCAGATATTGGAACCCAAAGTAGACAGGCAGGAGGCTGGAGGAACACAACAAGCCAGGAGGGGGAGACGTCAACATTTCGGGTGTAACCCTTCTTCAGGACTGGGGGTGGGTGTAGGGGGGAGCTGCAGATAAAGGGGGTGGCGGGGGTAGGATGGTGAGGTGGGGACAGGTGAAGACAAGACAGAAGAAGCAGACCACTCCTCCCAGCCATCAACCGGACTCTCCGATTTCAAATACCCTCCCTCCCCATCACCCGACTCCCTTCCCAGCCCCTCCCCCTCCCTTCCACTCCTCCCAGACACCCCCTGGATTCCATCCTACCCTCTACCTGTCGTTACCCATCCCCACTTCACCATCCTGCCCTCACCACCCCCTTTATCTGGAGCTGCCCCCCACACCCACCCCACCCCGTACTGAAGAAGGGTTAAACCTGAAACGTCGACTTCCCCACCTTCTGATGTGAACAGGCTGGTAACTCAGGAGGTGAAGTGCTCTCCTATATTCTCAATTCTTCAGTAAATGATTTTCTTCCACAGACTGAACACTGCATCAACAATGGAAAGCTTTCATGACTGACTAAAAAAAACAGGTACCTTTTAATGCGTTCAAATGAAATCAGACTTTTTATCTTTTGAATAGCGCACTTAATATTTCTGTGAGGAGTGTTTCCTTTATTCAATGGTGGCACATGCATGAATTGTAATAAATATTAATGTGTTGCCATTATCTCATCTCCCACCTATTCTCCCGTTATCTCTTTTATCACGTTCATTGTGGATTTGTTTCTGTGTCTGGTCACCAGCATCTCCCCTTCCCCCTCTCCCAGGGGGCTCTGGACCTACCTGAGACCAACGCAGATAGGAAAAGAGTAGACCCTTCGGCTCCTCAAGCCCCTCCATCCCATTCAGTGAAATGGCTGATGTCTCACGGATTAGCTGCACTTTCCTGCTCGCCACCCCCCCACATCCCTTCATCATTGACAGCCCCAAAGAAATCCCTGCCCACCTCAGTTGTCGGTATCCTCATTAACCGTGCATCTACAACAGTCCTGGGCAGAGATTTCCCGAGATTAATGAGCGGTTGCTTGGTAATATTTCTCCAGTCCTCACTCCTAAATGGTCTGCTATTTGTTCGAAGATGCCAAGCCCCTCTATTTCAAGGGGTAAACAGCTCCTGTGCCTTACATATTCTGAATTGAGTCCTAAAACTGCAACTCTGGTTCTAGATTCCCCATCACGGGGAACATCCTTCCTGCCAATATCCTGCTAAGAGTTTTATCAGTTTCTGTGTGATCGGTCTCATCCCCCTAATTCTGTTTGAGTATAATCCGAGTCGATCCAGCCTCTCTTCATACCTCGGTCCTTCTATCCCAGGAATTGCAGTGAGATCTCCTCTCCTAACTACTTGCAGTGGTAGCGTCCCTACCTCTGGGCCAGGCCACACTGGTAGCCTGTCCTGGAGATGTGTTGTAACATCTCTGAACCAGTTGATGAAATGGTATTTGTAGGAGGTCTTCTGGTAATGTCCATGCCTCTGAGCTAGAGATCCAGGGTCAAATCGCGCTCCATGAATTAATGCCCATGGTAATGCAGCCATTGGCCAATTTGGGATTCTTATACCTCAGCGGTAGTGTCCCGAGTTCAAGCCCCAGAGTTGTTGAAATAACTCCCCAGAGTCAGGTATCCCATCACTCCTTCAGTTACACATGAACAGGCCTTGACTCCAGTATTGCCTCCCTCGAGACAGCTGCCACAGTGCCATCATCTGTGGCACTCCTATTTATTTTTCTTTATTTTATTAAACAAATTACAAAAACAGTTTACAACAAACAGTTACATTTACAGCTGCATACAAGAGACAGCAAGTTAACAAGGGAGAGGAGCAGCAAAGCCAGGCCCCAAACCCTACCGTTCAAATAGTTTACAGGGACATGAGGACAAACCTCATATCCCAGTTTCACATAAAAATATAAAGAGATATCAACGATGACATTTGTACATTAGACAGTACTGTTACATACAAAAGTGCAGACAATACAGACCCAGCAAGCCCCGCCCCTCCCATCTTCCGGTTCTCGGTCCGCCCTGACATACTTTTTGACCACCTCTCGGACAGCCCGCCCTGGTACCCGCCTGGGGTGACAGGAGTCAGGACGGCCTACCCACCTTCCGGCTTCACTAACCACCCTCAGCACCTTTCGGCCAACTCCTCAGACAGCCCGCCCCGGTACCCGCCCTGGGTGACAGCGCTGAGGACGGCTGCCCGCCTTCTGGCTCTCGGTCTGCCCCTACGTACCATTGGGCTCTCACCCACCCCGTTGCGCCTCTGACCAGTGGGCTATCCTGGCACACCTTTCGGCCACCTCTAGGACAGCCCGTCCACAGGCACTCCTGTTTATATCTGTCAGCCAGGGCTCCCTGATTAAACCAGATCAACAACCACAAACAGGGAACTCACATTCCATATCAAAAAAAACAAAGAACTGAGGACGCTGTAAATCAGGAACAAAACCAGACGTTGCTGGAAAAGCTCAGCATTTACCCCACCCATGACCCTCATGATTTTATAAACCTTTTTAAGGTTACCCCTCAGTCTCTGATGCTCCAGGGAAAACAGCCCCAGCCTGTTCAGCCTCTCCCTGTAGCTCAAACCCTTTAACCCTGGCAACATCCTTGTAAATCTTTTCTGCTCCCTTTCAAGTTTCACAACATCCTTCCTATTAGCAAGGAGACCAGAACTGAATGCAGTATTCCAACAGTGGCCTAACCAATGTCCTGTACAGCTGCAACATGACCTCCCAACTCCTGTACTCAATACTCTGACCAATAAAGGAAAGCATACCAAACGCCTTCTTCACTATCCTATCTACCTGTGACTCCACTTTCAAGGAGTTGCAAGACCTGGAGCTTTCAAGACCTGCAGTCTTGGGGCGTTTGTCCACAAATCCCTGAAGGAGGCAGGACAGATTAATAGGATTGATAAGAAGGTATATGGAACACCTGCCTATTTTAAACGTGGCATAGATTCTAAAAGCCCGGAAGGTATGTTGGGGTTGTACAGGATTCTGGTGAGGCTGAGGCTGGAGGACTGTGTGCAGTTCCGGTCCCCACACTGTCGGGAAGGATGTGAGTGTACTGGAGGGGGTACAGGGGAGATTCACCAGGATGTTGCCTGGGATGGAGCATTTCAGCGATGAACAGAGGCTGGATAGGTTCGGGATGTTTTCTACAGAGCAGAGAAGGTCGAGGTTTAATCTGATGGAGGTGTCGAAGGAACTTACTTGAAAGGTCAATAACTAAGGGGCAGAATATTAAGGCAGCCATTTTACAGGGGACTTGAAGAAAGGGTTTAGAGGGTAGGGGGAATCTGGGATGGTCACTGCCTGGGAGGGGAGTTGAGGCAGGTAACCTCACAACCTTTAAAATGTATTTGGATGAGCACTTGAAGAGTCATAACATTAAAGGCTATGGGCCTAGTGTGGGAAAGAAGGATTAGTCTACACTTAGGCAGTACAGATTTCATGGGCCGAAGGGAATCTTCTGTAGTATATGATTCTAAGAGAAAACCAGAAATACTTAAATAATACAAGTACCGGACATTCTGGAGTTCCACTTTGACGTATATGAGTCACACCAGTATCTCTCATTCACCAGTTTTACTTTCTGCAGTGCCCCCTTCCCACATGCACCCGAAACGGGAAGTAGTCACAACTGCTTGAATCTGCAGGGCAGCACACTCATTCTCACTGGCCTGGAGCTTGGAGAACACACCCCGTGTTGGACAGATAGCACCCCAACACGCTTCACTGTGGATTGGCCAGTTAAATATTAATAATGGGGCAATGGTCGCCAAGAGACTCCTCAAAGAGGTAGAGTTTTAAGCAGCAAGACAGAAGGTGGAGACAGTTTGTGTTGATGGGTAAGTCCGGGTCCAAGGCTCTGCTCCTGGGGATTGTGGGTTCAAATCCCACCAGGAAAATGGTGAAATTCTAATTCAATAAAAATCTGGATTAAAAAGATAGTCTAAAGGTGACCATGTAACCATTGTTGTAAAAATCTGCTTGACTAATGTCCTTGACAAAAGGAAATCAGCCATCCTTCTCTGGTCTGGCCTACATTAGCAACATTTAAAAGGCACTTGGACAAATACATAGCGCAGTACAGGCCCTTCGGCCCTTAATATTGTGCTGACCTGTGAAGTTAATCTGATCCCATCTAACCTACACCATTCCATTATTATCCATATGTATGTCCAATGACCATTTAAATGCCCTTAACATCAGTGAGTCTACTATTGTTACAGGCAGGCTGTTCCACGCCCCTACTATTCTCTGAGTGAAGAAACTACCTCTGACATCTGACCTAAATCTAACACCCCTCAATTTAAAGCTATGTTCTCTCATGTTAGCCTTCACCATCTGAGGAAGCAGGGTCTCACTGTCCACCCTATCTAACCCTCTGATTATCTTGTACGTCTTCATTAAGTTGCCTCTCAACCTTCTTCTCTCCAATGAAAATAGCCTCAGTTTCCTCAGCCTTTCCGCGTAAGACCTTCCTTGATCCTATCCGCCAACAACTTCTCATGTCCCCTCCTGGCTCTTCTTAGCTCTCTCTTTAGATCCTTTCTGGTTAATTTATAACTCTCAGGCCCTCTAACTGAGCCTTCACACCTCACCCTCACTTAAGCCTCGTCTTCCTGTTGACAGGAGTTTCAACTACTTTAGTAAACCATGGCTCCCTCTCCCGACAACTACCTCCCTACCCGATAGGTATATATGTATCAAGGACCCGCAGTAGCTGTTCCTTGAATAAGCTCCACATTTCAAGGGTGTCCATCCCCTGCAGTATCCTTCCCCATCCTGGGCATCCTAAATCTTGCCTCATCACATCATAATTGCCTTTCCCCCAGTTATGCCTCTTTCCCCGTGTTATATACCCATCCCTGCCCATTGCTATTGCAAACATAATGGCATTATGGTCACTATTGCCAAAGTGTTCACCTATCTCCAAATCTAACACCTGGCCAGGTTCATTCCCCAGTACCAAATCCAATATGGTATTGCCCCTTGTTGGTCTGTCTACATAATGTGTCAGAAAACCCTCCTGCATACATTGAACAAAAACTGACCCATCTAAATTATTTGATCTATAGTATTCCCAGTCAATATTGGGGAAGTTAAAGTCCCCCATAACAACTACCCTGTTACTCTTGCTCCTATTGAGAATCATCTTTGCTATCCTTTCCTCTACATCCCTGGACCAATTCAGAGGCCCATAGAAAATTCCCAACAGGGTGACCTCTCCTTTCCTGTTTCTAACCTCAGCCCAAACTACCTCAGTGGATGAGTCCTCAAACGTTATCTTAGCTGCTGTAATACTACCCTTGATTAACGATGCCACAACCAAACCCCCATCCCACCCTTTGACCATCTCTGTTCTTGCTGAAACATCTAAATCCCAGAATCTGCAACAACCATTCCTGTCCCTCCTCTAGCCATCTCTCTGAAATGGCTGCAACATTAAAATCCCAGGTACCAACCCATGCTGCAAGTTCACTCACTTTATTCCAGATGCTCCTGGTATTGATGTACACACATTTCAAACCAACATCCTGATTCCCGGTGCCCTCTCGCGATCTTGTAAACTTACCCCTGACCTCACTACCCTCAACCTCCTGTACACGGGAACTGCAATTCCGATTCCCATCACCTTGTTGCATTAGTTTAACCCCACCCCCACGAAGAGCATGAGCAAAGTTCCTCCCCAGGATATTGGTACCTCTCTGGATAGGAAAGGGTTAGAAGGATATGGGCCAAGTGCAGGGAAATGGGGTTAGTGTGGATGGACAGTTTGGTCGGCGCGGACCAGTTTGTGCTAAAGGGCCTGACTTTGTGCTGTAGGACTTGATGGTTCTATGACATGTGACTCCAGTCCCATTCCAAAGTGGCCTCTGAGTAATAAGTACTGGCCTAACCAATGACGCCCATACCCTACAAAACTACATTTTTCAAAAAAGCTATATTCCATTTAATATTTAAGAGCAATATTTAAAAGTCACACTTGTGTAATGGAGGCAGTCACTGTGCTGAGTGGGGAAGAGATTAGAAGGTACTCTATTTCATAATCAACTTATAAAACAGGTCTTTACTCAGAGAGTAGTAGGGGCATGGAATGCCCTGCCTGCAACAGTGGTAGACTCGCTAACTTTAAGGGCATTTAAATGGTCATTGGATAAACATATGGATGACCATGGAATAGTGGAGGTGAGATGTTCCACAGGTCGGCACAACATCGAGGGCCGAAGGGCCTGTACTGTGCTGAAATGTTCTATACTCTAAAACAACTGATTGGGGAGAGGAAGGCGAATCCTTGCAGATATTTAAAGCAGAGTTAGATAGATTCTTGATGAGTGACTTGTGGGATGGCAGGACTGACCTATGAAGAGAGACTAGATCGGTTAGGGGTGTATTGACTGGAGAATGAGGGGGGGGGAACCTCATACTAACCTGGAAAATGCTGGAGGAGACCCTCAGAAGGACGTTCCCAATGGTCAGGGAATCCAGAGCCAGAGTTCACAGTCTCAGGATACAGGGTAAGGCCATTTCGGACTGAGATCAGGAAATGTCTTCCCCCAGAGAGTGGGGAGCCTGTGGAATTCACTGCCATAGGAAGTGGTTGAGGCCAAAGCATTGAATATTTTCAAGATGGAAGGGTCACCCGACCCAAAAGGTTAATTCTGCTTTCTCTGCACAGATGCTGCTAGACCTGCTGAGCTTCTTCAGCAATTTCTATTTTAGGTAGAAAAAGTCCTTTGGGATAAAAGGATTGAAGGACCTGGGATGAAAGCAGGAAGAGGGGACTGAGTCAGATGATTCTATTGACTGTTACAGCAGGCCAGGAGGGCTGAATGGCCTACTCCAGCTCCCTATTTAGGTTTCTGTGTTATCAGAGTTAGGTGGGAATATGGAGAGACCACATCAGCTGCGATCGTATCAAACATAAAGCAGGTTTGAGGGAACAAGTGATCTATTGCTGACCCTAATTTATATATTTGTAAGCATTGGGAACAAGCAGCACTTCAAAAGCTTGTGGTTTCAAATAAACCTGTTGTTCTATAACCTGGTGATGTGTGACTTCTGACTTTGTCCACCCCAGTCCGACACCGGCACCTCCACATCTTGGCGACAGTATTTTCACCTTCCTCCTCTAAGTTATTAACGCACTTTGTAAATAATCATGGCCCCTTCACACCGCTGCGGCAGTGTCTTGACCATTTTGACAAATGAAAGCATGAAGCCAAGCAGCGTAAAAGGACAAGTGTTCACATTTGAGGGCTATCCACAATTCATTTTTATCAATAAGACAGTCATTGTCACAGAGTCATACAGCACAGAAACAAACTCTTCGGTCCAACTCGTCCGTGCTGACCCAAATATCCCATTTGTCAGTACCAGACCCATATCCCCCCAAACCCTTCCTATTCATATACCCATCCAGAAGCCTCTTAAATGTTGTAATTGTACCAGCCTCCACCACTTCCTCTGGCAGCTCATTCCATACATGTACCACCCTCTGTGTAAAAAAGTTGCCCCTTAGGTCTCTTTTATATCTTTCCCCTCTCACCCTAAATCTATGCTATCTAGTTCTGGACTCCCCGACCCCAGGGAAAAGACTTTGCCTATTTACCCGATCCATGCCCCTCATGATTTTATAAACCTCGATAAGGTCACCCCTCAGCCTCCGACGCTCCAGGGAAAACAGCCCCAGCCTGTCCAGCCTCTCCCTGTAGCTCAAATCCTCCAACCCTGGCAACATCCTTGTAAATCTTTCCTGCACCCTTTCAAGTTTAAAAACGTATTTCCTGTAGCAGGGAAACCGGAATTGCACGCAATATTCCAAAAGTGGAATACTGTCCTGTCCAGCCGCAACATGACTTTTTCGAAGAATCTCACTAAGACATTCAAAACCCTGATGGGTCTTAACAGGTGGATACTGAGAGATTGCGCCCACTGGTCAGGGAATCTAACACATGGGGATACACTTTCAGGAGACGAGGCCTTTCTGAGATGTGTGGAAATGTCTTTGCTCAAAGGTTTGGGAATTTTTGGAATTCTCTATCTTAGAGGATCATTGATGCTCCGTTGTTGAACACATCTCCAGCTGAGATCCACAAATTTCTGGGTGTTTTTTTGGGAATCAGAGGAAACGGGGACAGGCTAGGCTGTGCCAAAGTGTAGCCATAATTATGTTAAATGGTGCACCAGGGTCGATGGGCCGAATGGTTCACTCCTGCTTCTATTTCCTAAATTCTTCAGTCTCTAAATCTCCCTCTGTCTTTCTTTCAATCTCTCCTCGTTTAAATGTTCCACACCCTTTACATTTGTTCTGCTTTCACGTGATTATCTGTTCCAAAGATAGAGTCATAGACTCATAGAGAGCATGGAAACAGACCCTTCGGTCCAACCCATCCATGCTGACCAGATATCCCAACCCAATCTAGTCCCATTTGCCAGCACCCGGCCTATATCCCTCCAAATCCTTCCGATTCATATACCCATCCAAATGCCTTTTAAATGGCTTCAAGTGGACAGGGTCTGGAAAATGAATATTGTAAGGACAGACTGACGGGCATAGGGGGTGGAGTGGCCTTGTTGGTAAGGGAAGATATTCAGTCCCTTGCGCAGGGGGACCTAGAGTCAGGGGGTGTAGAGTCAGTATGGATAGAGATGCGAAATACTAAGGGTAAAAAGACCTCTTGGGAGTCATCAACAGGCCCCCAAACAGTAGTCTGGATGTCAGATGTAAGTTGAATCAGGAGCTGAAATTGGCCTGTCGCAAAGATGTTGCTTCAGTTGTTATGGGGGATTTTAACATGCAGGTAGACTGGGAGAATCAGGATGGTATTGGACCTCAAGAAAGAGACTTTGTGGAGTGCCTCAGAGATGGATTCTTAGAGCAGCTGGTGCTGGAGCCGACCAGGGAGAAGGCAATTCTGGATCTGGTATTGTGTAACGAACCAGAATTGGTCAGAGACCTCGAAGTGAAGGAGCCATTGGGAAGTAGTGACCATAATACAATAAGTTTCAATCTGCAATTTGAGAGGGAGAGGGTACAGTCGGAAGTGACAATATTTCTGTTGAATAAAGGGAACTATGGAGCTATGAGGGAGGAGCTGGCCAAAGTTCAATGGTGCAATACCTTAGCAGGGATGACCGTGGTGGAACAATGGTGGATATTTCTGTGTATAATGCAGAAGATGCAGGATCAGTTCATTCCTAAAAGGAAGAAAGATCCTACGAGGAGGCACGGGCAACTGTGGCTGACGAGGGAAGTTAAGAAACATATAAAGTTAAAAGAGAAAAAGTATAACAATAGCAAAGATAAGTGGGAAAACAGAGGGCTGGGAAGCTTTTAAAGAACAACAGAGGATTACTAAGAAGGAAATACGCAGAGGAAAAATGAGGTACGAAGGTAAACTGGCCAATAATATAAAGGAGGATAGTAAAAGCTTTTTCAAGTATGTGCAAGGCAAAAAAATGGTTAGGACTAAAATTGGGCCCTTGAAGACAGAAACAGGGGAATATATTACAGGGAACAAAGAAATGGCAGAAGAATTAAATGAGTACTTCAGATCTGTGTTCACTGGGGAAGACACAAGCATTCTCCATGGGGTAACAGTGGCTGAAGGACCTGAACTTAAGGGAACCTGTATTTGCCAGGATTTGGTGTTGGAGGGACTGTTAGGTCTGAAGGTTGATAAGTCCCCGGGGCCTGATGGTCTACATCCCAGGGTACTGAAGGAGGTGGCTCGGGAAATCGTGAATGCGTTGGTGATTATTTTCCAGAATTCGATAGATTCGGGATCGGTACCTGAGGATTGGAGAGTGGCTAATGTTATACCACTTTTTAAGAAAGGTGGGAGAGAGAAAGCAGGAAATTATAGACCAGTTAGTCTGACCTCAGTGGTGGGAAAGATGCTGGAGTCTATCATAAAGGATGAGATTACGGCACATCTGGATAGTAGTAACAGGATAGGACAGAGTCAGCATGGATTTATGAAGGGGAAATCGTGCTTGACTAATCTTCTGGAATTTTTTGAGGATGTAACTCTGAAGATGGACGAGGGAGATCCAGTAGGTATAGTGTACCTGGACTTTCAGAAAGCTTTTGATAAAGTTCACATAGGAGGTGAGTGAGTAAACTTAGGGCGCGTGGTATTGGGGGCAAAGTACTAGATTGGATTGAAAATTGGTTGGCTGATAGGAAACAAAGGGTACTGATAAACGGCTCCATTTCGGAATGGCAGGCAGTGACCAGTGGGGTACCACAGAGATCAGTGCTGGGACCGCAGCTCTTTACAATATATGTTAATGATATAGAAGATGGTATCAGCAATAACATTAGCAAATTTGCTGATGATACAAAGCTGGGTGGCAGGGTGAAATGTGATGAGGATGTTAGGAGATTACAGGGTGACCTGGACAAGTTAGGTGAGTGGGCAGATGCATGGCAGATGCAGTTTAGTGTGGATAAATGTATGGTTATCCACTTTGGTGGCAAGAACAGGAAGGCAGATTACTACCTCAATGGAATTAATTTAGGTAAAGGGGCAGTACAGAGAGATCTGGGTGTTCTTGTACACCAGTCAATGAAGGCAAGCATGCAGGTACAGCAGGTAGTGAAGAAGGCTAATAGCATGCTGGCCTTCATAACAAGAGGGATTGAGTATAGAAGCAAAGAGGTGCTTCTGCAGCTGTACAGGGCCCTGGTGAGACCACACCTGGAGTACTGTGTGCAGTTCTGGTCGCCAAATTTGAGGAAAGACATTCTGCCTATTGAGGGAGTGCAGCGTAGGTTCACGAGGTCAATTCCTGGAATGGAGGGATTACCTTACACTGAAAGACTGAAGCGACTGGGCTTGTATACCCTTGAGTTTAGAAGACTGAGAGGGGATATGATTGAGACGTATAAGATTATGAAAGGTTTGGACACTCTGGCAGCAGGAAACATGTTTCCGCTGATGGGTGAGTGCCGGACCAGAGGACACAGCTTAAAAATACAGGGGAGACCATTTAGGACAGAGATGAAGAGAAACTTCTTCACCCAGAGAGTGGTGGCTGTGTAGAATGCTCTGCCCCAGAGGGCAGTGGAGGCCCAGTCTCTGGATTCATTTAAGAAAGAGTTGGATAGAGCTCTCAAAGATAGTGGAATCAAGGAGATAAAGCAGGAAGTGGATACTGATTAGGAATGATCAGCCATGATCATATTGAATGGTGGTGCAGGCTTGAAGGGCTGAATGGCCTACTCCTGCACCTATTGTCTATTGTCTAAATGTTGTAATTGTACCAGCCTCCACCACTTCCTCTGGCAGCTCTACACGTACCACCCTCTGTGTGAAAAAGTTGCCCCCTAGGTCTCTTTTATATCTTTCCCCTCTCATCCTAAACCTATGCCCTCTAGTTCTGAACTCCCAGATCCCAGGAAAAAGACTTTGTCTATTTACCCTATCCATGCCCCTCATGATTTTATAAACCTCTATAACCTCACCCCTCAGCCTCCGATGCTCCAGGGAACACAGCCCCAGCCTGTTCAGCCTCTCCCTGTAGCTCAAATTCTTCAACCCTGGTAACATCTTTGTGAATCTTTTCCAAACCCTTTCAAGTTTCATAACATCCTTCCGATAGCAGAGAGACCAGAATTGTACGCAATATTCCAACAGTGGCCTAACCAATTCCTATACAGCTGCAACATGACCTCCCAACTCCAAATTATTTCCTTTGAATTTGAATATCTTCAACTGTGGGGCTTTGTTGTGCCCAGATTTACTGTTGTGTTGCCATAGATTACACTTCAATAGCGGTTCATTGCTATGTATTTTGAGAAGTCTGTTACATATGTACAGTGATACATAAATGTACGTCTTTACATTCCGTTGTAGATAATTAAAGACTTCGCATTTATATAGCACTATGCACAACCTCAAGAAACCCTAAAGAACTTTACACCTAGTAAAGTACTTCTTTTTTAATTCACTCGTGGAACATGGATGTCACTGGCTGGGCCCAGCATTTATTACCCATCCCTAGCTGCCCCCTTGAGAAGGTGGGGGTGAGCTATCTTCTTGAACCGCTGCAGTCCACCTGCTGTGGGTTGACCCACAATGCCCTGAGGGAGGGAGTTCCAGGATGTTGACCCAGAAACCTTTTGAGGTAAGGTTCTTGTTGTAATGCAGGAGCCAATGTACACACAGCAAATTCCTGCAAATAACAATGCTGTAACTCTAGCAGTTGGTTGAGGCATAAGGAGCAGAACATGCTGCTCTTCCATGGCACTGTGATCTGTTACCTCCACCAGAGCAGCAACACTGGGTGCCCCGTCACTTGAAATGCTGCGTCCCTAGGGATGCATCACTCTCTCACGATGACACCAAGGTGCCAGTCTGCATGATGTGCCCACATCCTGAGTTTGACTTGAAGTCACAACGGTCTGATTCAGAAGCAAGGGTGTTGCTAACTGAGTGATGACTAACACAGCAATGGGGCCAACAAAACTGAGGGATGTGTGTGTGTGTGTGTGTGTGTGTGTGTGTGTATGTGTCTGTGTGTGTGTATATGTGTTGTGTGCGTGTGTGTCTGTGTGTGTGTATGTATGTGTGTGTTTGTATGTATGTGTGTGTATGTATGTGTGTGTGTATGTGTGTGTGTGTGTGTGTGTGTATATATGTGTGTGTGTGTCTGTGTGTGTGTATGTGTTGTGTGTGTGTGTCTGTGTGTGTGTGTATATGTGTTGTGTGTGTGTGTGTGTGTGTATATATGTGTGTGTGTGTCTGTGTGTGTGTATGTGTTGTGTGTGTGTGTCTGAGTCTATGTGTCTGTGTCTGTGCAGTAGTGGAGGAGCTAGTGCACTGTCGATGCTGCTGGTTTTGAGGAGCTGCCTTGCTCATGTTAGCGAACAGGAATCAAAAAGTGTGGTGCTGGAAAAGCCCAGCAGGTCAGGCAGCATCCGAGTCAACGCTTCAGGTGTAAGTCCTTCATCAAGAATTTGGAGAGGGAAGGGAGCTGAGAGATAAATAGGGCAGTGGGAGTGTGGCCATGGGGAAGGTAGCTGGGAAGGCGATAGGTGAATGCTGGAGGGGAGTGATACTGATAGGTTGGAGGGAAGGGTGGAGTGGATAGGTGGAAAGGAAGATGGACAGGTAGGACAGGTCAGTCACCCCTTCCCCTCCCATTCCTGGTGAAGGGTTAATGCCTGAAATATCGACTCTGCTGCTCCTCAGAGCAGTCTGACCTGCTGTGCTTTTCCAGTGCTATACTCTCAATTCCGAATCTCCAGCAACTTCAGTCCTTGCTTCCTCCAGGTTAGCTAACAGCCAGGTGGCATGGTGGCTTAGAGGTTAGCGCTGCTGTCTGACTGTGCTAGGGACCCAGGTTCCTCTCCGTCAGGCAGGGAGGAAGTAATAAGGTTAGGAAACCGTGGTTTACAACTGAAATTACATCTCTTGTTACGAAGAAGACGGAGGCTTAATGGTTGATGAGGCAAGATGGTTCAGATGAGGCGATGGAGAGTTACAGATCAGCTCAGAAGGATTTAAAGAGGGAGTTAAGAAGATCAAAGAGAGGACACGAGCAGTCTTTAGCAAATAGAATAAAGGAGAACCCGAAAGCTTTCTATAGGTATGTGAGGAATAAAAGGATGATTAGTGTAGGAATAGGGCCAATCAAAGACAGAAGTGGGAAGTTGAATGTAGACCCTGTAGAGATCGGAGAGGTGCTAAATGAACACTTCTCATCGGTTTTCACTTAGGAAAAGGAGAATATAGTAGAGGAGAAGAGTGTGGTATGAGATATGAGACGAGAAAGGATCGAGGTTAGTTACAAACAGGTTTTATCAATTCTAGAAGGAGTGAAAGTAGACAAGTCCCCTGGGTCGGATGGGATTTATCTGAGGATTCTCTGGGAAGCGAGGGAGGAGATAGCAGAGCCTTTGGCTTTGATGTTTGAGTCGTCAATGTCTACAGATTTAATACAAAGGACTGGAGGATTGCAAATGTTGTGCCCTTGTTCAAGAACGGCAGTAAAGATGACCCAGGTAATAATAGACCAGTGAGCCTTACATCTGTTGTAGAAAAGGTTTTGGAAAGGATTATAAGAGATAAGATTTATAATCATCTAGCAAGCAACAATTTGATTTCAGATAGTCAACATGGTTTCATCAAGGGCAGGTCATGTCTCACAAACCTCATTGAGTTTTTTGAGAAGGTGACCAAGCATATAGATGAGGGTAGAGCAGTTGATGTGGTATACATGGACTTCAGTAAAACCTTTGATAAGGTTCACATGGTAGGCTGTTGGAGAAAATGCAGAGGCATGGGATTAAGGGTGATTTAGCAGTTTGGTTTAGAAACTGGCTTTCTGGAAGAAGGCAGCGAGTAGGGGTTGATGGAAAATATTCAGCCTGGAGTCCAGTTACTAGTGGTGTGCCACAAGGATCTGTTTTGGGACCACTGTTGCTTGTCACTTTTATAAATGACTTAGACACAGGCGTAGGTGGATGGATTAGTAAATTTGCAGATGACACTAAAGTCGGTGGAGTAGTGGACAGTGTGGAAGAATGTTACAGGTTGCAGGGGAACTTGGATAAACTGCAGGATTGGGCTGAGAGGTGCCAAATGGAGTTCAATGCAGCTAAATATGAGGTGATGCACTTTGGGAAGTATAACAGGAAGGAAGAGTACTGGGTCAATGGAAAGATTCTTGGTAGTGTGGATGTGCAGAGGGATCTTGGAGTCCATGTACATAGATCCCTGAGAGTTACCACCCAGGTGGATAGTGCTGTTAAGAAGGCAAACGGTATGTTAGGTTTCATTCATAGAGGGATTAAGTTCCGGAGCTGCAATATAGCTGCAACTATACAAAACACTAGTGCGGCCACGCTTGGAATATCGTGTACAGTTTTGGTCCCCATATTTCGGGAAGGATGTGGAAGCATTGGAAAAGATACAGAGGAGATTTACCAGGATGTTGCCTGGTCTGGAGGGAAGGTCTTATGAGGAAAGGCTGGGAGACTTGAACCTGTTCTCATTGGTATGAGGAATGCAGGGTCATGGGGATGTGTCTGGGTGGGATGTGTCTGGGTGGGATGTGTCTAGGTGGGATGTGTCTGGGTGGGATGCTATCCTGAGGGTCAGTATGGGCTGAATTTCTGCCTGAACACTGTAGGGATTCTCGAGTTCAATGGGGGGAAACAGCTTCAATTATGAAAGAAAATAAAGCAGACATTTAGGGCTCTTGGTAGTGGCAATGTCTCTGCCTCCAGATCAGGAGTGGGGAGAGCCCCTAGGTTCAAATCCCACCTGCTTCTGGGGTATCTGACAGCATCTCTGTAACGGTTGGATAAAAAAAAAGGGTTTAAAAACAGACCCACCTTCTTTCCATCATCTTTGATCAATTGCAGTGTCCATAACGAAATTATTTGTAAATATTCAAATGGTTGCTTGGATGCCTGACTGGTGGAGATTGGTAGGGGAAGACAGTTTTGATGGTTTGGTGATGGGAAAAGAAAAAAAATGGTCTTATGTGTTTAAGAACAATTCTGGATATACGCAAGAGGAAAGGCAGACCCAGCTTCCTGGTCTGGCCTACACGTGACTCCTGACCCACAACAATGGGGTTGACTCCTAACTGCCCTCTGGGTAATTAGGGATGGGCAATAACTGCTGGGCCTGGACAGCGATGCCCTCATCCTGTGAATGAATAAAAGAAAGGGAAGGGGTTTCTTCCTGTTTATACGCCTCCTAATTAAAGAAAAACAAATAAAGCAGATGCAGGTGCGGCTCTTGAGGCATAGGTAATGTCTCCACCTCTCAGCCAGGAGGCCTAGGTGCAAGTCCCACCTGCTCCAGGGTCATGTAATGACATTTCTATTACAGGTTGATTAGAAGGTGTGTGATACAACGGAAATCTCATAGTTTAAGGGCTTTTGTGCTCATGGAATCCCCACAGTGTGGAAAAGGCCATTCTGTCCATCAAATCCATACTGACATTCCAAAGAACATCCCACCCTCCCATCCCTGTGACCCTACATTCCCAATGGTTAACCTACCTGGCCCGCACATCCCTGGATACTATGGGCAATTTCCCATGGCCAATCCATCCTAACCTGCACATCTCTTGACACTATGGACAATTTCCCACGGCCAATCCACCTTAACCTGCACATCCCTGGACACTGTGGGCAATTTCCCATGGCCAATCCACCCTAACCTGCACATCCCTGGACACTATGGACAATTTCCCATGGCCAATCCACTCTAACCTGCATATCCCTGGACACTATGGATAATTTCCCATGGCCAATCCACCCTAACCTGCACATGCCTGGACACTATGGGCGATTTCCCATGGCCAATCAACCCTAACCTGCACATCCCTGGACACTATGGATAATTTCCCATGGCCAATTCACCCTAACCTGCACATCTCTGAACACTATGAGCAATTTCCCATGGCCAATCCACCCTAACCTGCACATCCCTGGACACTATGGACAATTTCCCATGGCCAATCCACCCTAACCTGCGCATCCCTGGACACTATGGACAAATTCCCATGGCCAATCCACCCTAACCTGCATATCCCTGGACACTATGGACAAATTCCCATGGCCAATCCACCCTAACCTGCATATCCCTGGACACTATGGGCAATTTCCCATGGCCAATTAACCCTAACCTGCACATCCCTGGACACTATGGATAATTTCCCATGGCCAATCAACCCTAACCTGCACATGCCTGGACACTATGGGCAATTTCCCATGGCCAATTCACCCTAACCTGCACATCCCTGGACACTATGGGCAATTTCCCATGGCCAATCCACACTAACCTGCGCATCTCTGAACACTATGAGCAATTTTCCATGGCCAATCCACACTAACCTGCACATCCCTGGACACTATGGGCAATTTCCCATGGCCAATCCACACTAACCTGCGCATCTCTGAACACTATGAGCAATTTCCCATGGCCAATCCACACTAACCTGCACATCCCTGGACACTATGGGCAATTTCCCATGGCCAATCCACCCTAACCTGCGCATCCCTGGACACTATGAATAACTTCCCATGGCCAATCCACTCTAGCTTGCATATCCCTGGACACTATGGATAATTTCCCATGGCCAATCCACCCTAACCTGCGCATCTTTAGATTGTGAGAGGAAACCCAGGCAGACACGGGGAGAATCTGCAAACTCCACACAGACAGTCACCTGAGGCTGGAATCAATCCCGGATCCCTGGCGCTGTGTGAGGCAGCAGTGCTAACCACTGAGCCGCTGTGCAGTGATAGGAGCCATAGCTTTGGACTAAATGGTCCATGTTCACGTCCCACTTGCTCCAGAGGTGTGGAATAATCTTCCTGAATAGATTGAGATAGAATCACGCTACGATTCTATGAAATATCGTTAGTGGGTGGAATATTGGAGGGGTTGAGGTTAGCAGCATGGGCGAATTTCAGGGGAATTTGGGTAAAGCAGACCTAGTCCATTTAGATTTAGGCCTTCCTGCTGTTCCCCCCTCCCTTACAGATGGTTTACATTTCTTTTAATAGGTTCAAGGTTTGTGCGAAGATTTGTAGCTCGGGTGCTCGTTGTTGTGGTTCTGTTCGCCGAGCTGGAAGTTTTTGTTGCAACCGTTTCGTACCCTGGCTAGGAGACATCATCAGTGCTCTGGAGCCTCCTGCAAAGCGCTTCTTTGATGTTTCTTCCGGTATTTATAGTGGTCTGTCCTTGCCGCTTCCGGGTGTCAGTTTCAGCTGTCCGCTGTAGTGGTTGGTATATTGGGTCCAGGTCGATGTGTTTGTTGATGGAGTTTGTGGATGAATGCCATGCCTCTAGGAATTCCCTGGCTGTTCTCTGTCTGGCTTGCCCTATGATAGTAGTGTTTTCCCAGTCGAATTCATGTTGCTTGTTGTCTGCGTGTGTGGCTACTAGGGATAGCTGGTCGTGTCATTTCGTGGCTAGTTGATGTTCATGTATGCGGATTGTTAGCTGTCTTCCTGTTTGTCCTATATAGTGTTTTGTGCAGTCCTTGCATGGTATTTTGTAAACTACATTAGTATCATAGGGCAAGCCAGACAGAGAACAGCCAGGGAATTCCTAGAGGCATGGCATTCATCCACAAACTCCATCAACAAACACATCGACCTGGACCCAATATACCAATCACTACAGCGGACAGCTGAAACTGACACCCGGAAGCGGCAAGGACAGACCACTATAAATACCGGAAGAAACATCAAAGAAGCGCTTCGCAGGAGGCTCCAGAGCACTGATGATGTCTCCTAGCCAGGGGACGAAACGTTTGCAACAAAAACTTCCAGCTCGGCGAACATCTTTTAATAGGTTTTCCATGTATATAATTCTGTTGGTAACGTGGGTGATTTACTGGTGATGGGTAATAAATGAAAATTAAAAGAAAACCCCAGTGATTTGGTGATGGGAAAACAAAAGTTTAATTATGTTCAACAACAGTTCTGGATACATAAAGACAAATTACAGCAGACACAGTGATGGCTTTGTAGAACTGACTGTTCTGGGTTGGGTCTAGCCACAAGTTTCTCACAAGTAGCCACTCTGTTTTGGTGTTCAGCAATAAATGATATTCCTTTCCAGTGTGTCATCCTGAGTTATTACAGCGTGGGCGTGCTCCAGTTTCCTCTCCCAGTCCAAAGATGTGCAGGTTAGGGTGGATTAGCCATAGGGAATTCAGGGTGGTAGGGTAACAGGGTTGGGATGCTCTTCAGACAGTCAGATTAGATTCCCTACAGTGTGGAAACAGGCCCTTCGGCCCAACAAGTCCACTCGGACCCTCCGAAGAGCAACCCACCCAGACCCATTTCTGACTAATGCACCTAATACTATGGACGATTTAGCACGGCCAATTCACCTAACCTGCATATCTTTGGACTGTGGTAGGAAACCAGAGCATCTGAGGAAACCCACGCAGACACAGGGAGAATGGGCAAACTCCACACAGCCGCCCAAGGCTGGAATTGAACCCGGGTCCCTGGAGGTGTGAGGCAGCGGTGCTAACAACCAAGCCACTGTGACGCCAAAAGTGTGGTCTTGATGGGCTGAATGGCCTGCTTCCATACTGTAGGGATTTTGCCTTTGTTAATTCATTCACAGGATGGCAAACGTGAGGACTGCAGATGCTGGAAATCAGAGTTTAGATCAGAGTGGTGCTGGAAAAGCACAGCAGGTCAGGCAGCATCAGAGGAGCAGGAAAATTGGCTATTTGTTCCTGATGAAGGGCTTTTGCCCAAATCGCTGATTTTCCTCATTCACAGGATGGGTAGACCAACATTTAATGCCCATCCCAGAGGGCAGTTAAGAGTCAACTACATCCCTGTGGGACTGAAGTCACAAGTAGGCCAGACCAGGCAAGGATGGCAGTTTTCTTCCCGAATGGGCTTTTCCGATCATGGATTCATGGTCATCATTTACACTCTTTAATTCCAGATTTTGACTGGATTCAAATTTTACCCGCCATGTTGGGATCCGAATTCAGGTCTCCAGAACCTAACCTGGAATCTCTGGATTAACAGTCCAGCGATAATACCACTGGGCCATCACTTCCCCCAGAATCGCTCTCTGATTCGATGAAATATCATTTGGGGGTGGAATATGAATCTCTGTCCTATTATAGGGACTACGGTGAGCAGCTGTGGGCGGATTTAAACAGATTGGAGGGAAGAGGCCGAGATGGATTGTACCAAAACATCGCTGCGTGATCCGGTCAACACTTGCCATCCATCATGTCAACTCACAAAAAGGGGGCTAGGGTTTACATTAGACAGCACTCGGTCTGGCCTGGGAGAGGGGGACGTGGTTCGAGAGCAGGTCAAGTTAGCAGAAACTGTTGCCCGTTTGCAAATACTGTTGTAATTTGCCGATTAGCTTAGATGGAGCAGGGGGATGTGACCCCCCGCCCCGTGAGGAATATAGTAGAGTTTGTTCCTACTCTGATAATTCTAGATAATGCCACACTGGGGGCTGTTCAATCCTCTGAAGACTCAAATAAAGAGGAATGGTGGTAGATTCTTTTGAATTGTTTTATTTGTTTTTTCTGAATTAATCTTTGTGAGCCGAGCTGTTCAGAATGAATGTTTCCTCAGGGCCTATTAACTAAATTATGTGGGAGTTCTTATCTATGTGATACTCAGACAATGATAATTATGACTCAGTTGTACTTCAGATTGTGTACAGGAGTGCAATGACTTCAGTTTGTGCAGGTTTGCAAGAACAGGAGAGAGAGAGAGAGAGAGAGAGAGAGATCCTCATAGTCCCACCATCAGCGTCTGACAATGTTATTTTTGCATGTCAACAACGCAAGAAACAATGGTCACAGAAGAGACTTGGATTTCCACCTGAAAATCAACGCTCCAATGACACTGAAGGCAAGCGGGAGAAACAGCACACCAACACATAGACAGCAGCAATTGGCCATTCGGCCCTTCCAGTCATTCAGTATGATCATCCAACTCAGTCCCTTCTGTTCATTTTTCCCTCGTACCTCAGGACGAGGAGCAGGAGGAGGCCATTCAGCCCCTCTAGCCTGCTCTGTCATTTAATACCGTCATGGCTGATCTCAACTCTGCCACAATTCCACTTTCCTGCCCACTCCCCATCACCCTTCAATCTGCTACTCATTAAAAATCTGTCTACCCCCTCCTTCAAAGTCCCAGCATCCACCGCACTCTGGGGGGAGTGAATTCCTCAGATTTATGACCCTTTGAAAGCAGTAATTCCTTCTCATTTCTGTTTTAAATCTGGTGTCCCTCATCCTAAAAGTATAACCTCTCATTCTAAGTTGCCTCACGTGAGGAAACATCCTCTCTATTTTTACTTTGTCATCTTAAATACCTCAGTTAGATCTCTTATTATTCCAGTCTCCAGAGAGTACGGTCCTAAACTGCTCAATCTCTTTTCATTAGAGAAATCCCTCACCTCTGGAATCAATCCAGTGAACCCCCTCTGGATTAATTCCAATGCCACTACATCCTTCTTTAAACAAAGAGACCACTGCTCCAGGTGTGATCCCCCTAATGCCTAGTACAGTTGCAGCAACATTTCCCCACTTTTATACTCTATTCCTTTAGCAATAAATGCCAAAATTCCATTTGCCGTCCTTATTACCCGTGTACTAGATTTCTGTGATTCATGCACAAGGACACCCAGATCCCTCTGCACTGAAGTCTCTCTCAAGTTAACAATAAGCTGCCTTTCTAATCCTCTTTGATCCCTTTAGCTCTAAGAAATAAATCTCTCTCTTTCGTGAAAACATTCAATGTTATGGCCTTGATGGTTTTCTGTGGCAGAGAATTCCATGGCTGCCAAGTCTCTGGGTCATAGGGACACAGAGTCATACAGCCCGGAAACAGACCCTTTGGCCCAATTAGTCCACACCAACCATCTTCCCAAACTAAACTAGTCCCATCTGCCTGTGCTTGGCCCATATCCCTACAAACCTTCCCTATTTATCCAAAATTTCTTTTAAACATTGTAACTTTCTCTGGCAGTTCATTCCACACACAAACCACCCTCGATGTAGAAAAATTGCTCTTTGTGCCTTTTTTAAATCTTTCCCCGCTCAACTTGAAATTATGCTCTTTAGTTTTGAACTCCCCATCACAGGGAATAAATGTTTGCCATTTACCTTATCCATGCCCCTCATGATTTTATAAACCTCTATAACGTCACCCCTCAGCCTCATACGCTCCAGGGAAAACAGCCCCAGCCTGTCCAATCTACTTTTACACCTCACACCCTCCATTCCCAGCAACCTCTGTTCTGAACCCTCTCTAGTTTAATTATATCCTTCCTATAACAGGGTGACCAGAGCTGGACACAGTATTCCAGAAGAGGCCTCACCAACGTCCTGTACAACCTCAACATGACATCCCAACTCCTATACTCAAAGACCTGAGCGATGAAGGCAAGTGAGCTGAACACCTTCTTAACCACCCTGTCTGCCTGTGACGAGAAATTTCTCTTCATCTGTCTCCTCAGTGGCCTACACTGTATCCTTAAACCGTAGCCCCTGGTTCTGGACGCCCTGGTTTTTAGATTAGATTAGATTAGATTCCCTACAGTGTGGAAACAGGCCCTTCAGCCCAAAAAGTCCACACCGACCCTCCAAAGAGGGACCCACCCCCCTCTGACTAATGCACCTAACAACTATGGTCAATTTAGCATGGCCAATTCATCTAACCTGCTCATCTTTGGACTGTGGGAGGTAACCGGAGCACCCGGAGAAAACCCACGCAGACACGGGGAGAATGTGCAAACTCCATCCAGGCAGAACTCTGCTTGCATTTACACTGTCTGGTCCTGTTTGAATTTTACAGGTTTTCTATGAGACCACCATCATCTGTCTCAGCTCCAGTAAATGTAGTCCTAACTAATTCAAAATCTCAATGTACATCAGTGCTGCTGTCCCTGGAATCGGTCTGGCGAGCACTTCACTTTTGACTTGACATATTACAATCTTTGACAGCAACGTTGGCCCAGAACTCCTGGTCAGTGTCCTTTATCCAACACTGACCACAGAAGTGACCAGTTTCTTGTTCACTAATTTCTCCTTTCAATATGGGGAGTCTTCCACACTCAATTAGCACAACAAGCCTCAGAGGGACGATAGCTCGAATCATAGGTGATGGCGTAGATTAGATTACTTACAGTGTGGAAACAGGCCCTTCGGCCTAACAAGTCCACACCGACCCGCCAAAGCGCAACCCACCCATACCCCTACATTTACACCCTTCACCTAATACAAGGGGCAATTTAGCATGGCCAATTCACCTGACCTGCACAAGTTTGGACTGTGGGAGGAAACCAGAGCACCCGGAGGAAACCCACACAGACACGGGGAGAACGTGCAAACTGCCTGAGGTGGGAATTGAAGCTGGGTCTCTGGTGCTGTGAGGCAGCAGTGAAGTGACCTGTTGCTGTTAGAGCCTCATGCAATGTTCTGGGGACTGTGGTTCAAATCCTGTCATGGCCGATGGTAGATCTGGAATTGAATGCAATGTTCTGTTTATATAGAACCCCTACTGCGTGGAATCAGGCCCTTCAGCCCAACAAGTCCACACCGACCCCTTGCGGAACAGCCCACAAAGACCCATTCCTCTACATTTTACCCCAGACTAATGCACCTAACCTACACATCCCTGAACACTACGGGCAATTTAGCATGGCCAATCCACCCGAACCTGCACATCTTTGGACTGTGGGAGGAAACCGGAGCATCCAGAGGAAACCCACACAGACACGGAGAGAACGTGCAAACTCCACACAGTCAGTCACCCAAGACTGGAGATGGTGAGTGACCTGGAGGGGAACTTGCAGGAGGTGGTGTTCCCATATATCTGCTGCCCTTTGACCTTCGGGATGGAAGTGGATGTGGGTTTGCAACAATTACAATGTGTTATCAGGGGAGTGTATCATTGTTTACAGGGAGACCCTGGGGGGGGAGTGCGTCAGTGTTTATAGGGGGTCACTGGGGGGGGGAGTGTGTCAGTGTTTATAGGGAGACCCTAGGGGAGTGTGTCAGTGTTTATAGGGAGACCCTGGAGGGAGTGTCTTAGTGTTTATAGGGAGACCCTGGGGGGGGGAGTCTGTCAGTGTTTATAGGGGGGTCACTGTGGGGGGGGGGGGGGGGGGGGGGGGGAGTGTGTCCGTGTTTACAGGGAGGCGCTGGGGGGAGTATGTCAGTGTTTATTGGGGGTCACGGAGGGGGAGTGTGTCAGTGTTTATAGAGAGACCCTAGGAGGGAGTGTGTCAGTGTTTATAGGGAGACCCTGGGGGGAATTGTGTGTCAGTGCTTATAGGGGGTCACTGGGGGGAGGGTGTCAGAGTTTATAGGGAAACCCTGGGGGGGAGTGTGTCAATGTTTACAGGGAGACCCTGGGGGGAGTGTGTCAGAGTTTATAGGGAAACCCTGGGGGGGAGTGTGTCAATGTTTACAGGGAGACCCTGGGGGGAGTGTGTCAGAGTTTATAGGGAAACCCTGGGGGGGGAGTGTGTCAGTGTTTATAGGGAGACCCTGGAGGGAGTGTCTTAGTGTTTATAGGGAGACCCTGGGGGGGGGGAGTCTGTCAGTGTTTATAGGGGGGTCACTGTGGGGGGGGGGAGTGTGTCCGTGTTTACAGGGAGGCGCTGGGGGGAGTATGTCAGTGTTTATTGGGGGTCACGGAGGGGGAGTGTGTCAGTGTTTATAGAGAGACCCTAGGGGGGAGTGTGTCAGTGTTTATAGGGAGACCCTGGAGGGAGTGTGTCAGTGTTTACATGGAGACCCTGGGGGAGTGTCTTAGTGTTTATAGGGAGACCCTGGGGGGAGTGTGTCAGTGTTTACAGGGAGACCCTGGAGGGAGTGTCTTAGTGTTTATAGGGAGACCCTGGGGGGGCGAGTCTGTCAGTGTTTATAGGGGGGTCACTGGGGGGGGGGGGGGGAGTGTGTCCGTGTTTACAGGGAGACGCTGGGGGGAGTATGTCAGTGTTTATTGGGGGTCACGGAGGGGGAGTGTGTCAGTGTTTACAGGGAGACCCTGGGGGGCGTGTGTCAGTGGTTATAGGGGGTCACTGGGGGGGGAGTGTATCAGTGTTTATAGAGAGACCCTAGGGGGGAGTGTGTCAGTGTTTATAAGGAGACCCTGGGGCGAGTGTGTCAGTGTTTATAGACAGTCACAGAGTTGGGGGTCAGGGAGTGTGTCAGTATTTACAGTGAGTCCCCCGGGAGAGTGTGATAATATTTTATGGGTTGAATCCATCCCCATTTACAGATTTGTGGTCTCTGGGTGTGTTTGGTACTCTGACAATGCTTCATTGTGGTTGGTGTTCCTCTGGGACATTCTCATCAAGGCACTGCACAGTGATTCACTTCAGACTGTGGAAGCACACTCGGTGTTGTCAGTGTCAGATTAACACAGGTTCAGACTGGCCTTTCTCCCTGTCAGTCCTGTCTGGTCCGAAGAAGGACAGGAATTCGGGATGGGGTTAGCCCTTCACCATCACAATGCTGTTTGTGAACTTGCTGTCAGCAAATGGGTTTCTGTGATTCCCAATCCGACAGTAGCGTCGAAAAGCCCTCCTTGGGAGATCCTGCGGTTGTGAAGGTTGCTACAGAAATGCAGGTCTCGCTTGTGCTCTTGCGGCTGCAGAGCTGGTGCTGAGGAGGTGATGGGTCAGCAGCCCTGCCTTGTCTCGGTGCACGTGGTGGTATGACTGCGAGAGGTTTCAGGGACCAGGGACACAGATGGTCCAATGCTGCCAATTCTCTCACTGTGGTTACTTGTTAACTGTTTAATTCATAATAATTCTTGACTCGCAGCTGGAATCCGGGGCCTACAGAGCTGTCAGTCTGCTACAAGCGCTAAATCAGAGCTGCCTGTTAAGTGACAGAAAAATTATTTGCTCTGCCAAAGACAGGCGTGTAATATCCAAATTAAGACAGGACCCCGTCCGCCAGCACATTAGCAGGAGTGCTCATCGGTCCAGACCTGTTTAGAGATTCTTGTGTCTAAGTGTGACAGGCAACCTGAGGTGGAGAATTACCCTGGCATCACAGAAAGAGGCCATTCAGCCCATCGGATCCGCGTTCGCTCTCCAAATGAGCAACTCAATTTGTACCATTCTCCAGTCTGAATACCCCCTGACCTTGCCCCTACTCTCAGGCAGTACGTTGCAGACCCCCAACCACTCACTGCCTGAAAACATTACCCCTGCTCCTTTTCCCTGCCACAATGCAAAGATGTGTAGGCTAGGGTGGGTTGGCCATGCTAAATTACCCATACTGTTCAGGGATTTGTAGTTCAGGATGTGTTAAATTGCCCCATAGTGTTCAGGGGCGTTCAGGTTAGGGTGGATTGGCCATGCTAAATTGCCCCATCATGTTCAGGGATGTGTAGGTTAGGGTGGATTGGCCATGCTAAATAACCCATAGTGTTCAGGGATGTGCAGGATAGGGTGGATTGGCCATGGGAAATTGCGCCATAGTGTTCAGGGTTGTGTAGGTTAAGGTGGATTGGCCATGCTAAATAACCCATAGTGTTCAGGGATGTGCAGGTTAGGGTTGATTGGCCATGCTAAATTACCCATAGTGTTCAGGGATGTGCAGGTTAGGGTGGATTGGCCATGCTAAATTACCCATAGTGTTCAGGGATGTGCAGGTTAGGGTGGATTGGCCATGCTAAACTGTCCATAGTGTTCAGGGATGTGTAGGCTAGGTGCATTAGTCAGGGGTAAATGTAGAGTAATAGGGTATGGAATTGGGTCTGGGAGGGTTACTCTTTGGAGGGTTGGTGTGGACTGGTTGGGCCCAAGGGCCTGTTTCTATACTGTATGGATTTTATTCTATGATTTTGACGATTACCGTAAATTTCCGCGCCCCAGTCAGATGTGGTCCCCCCCACCCCCAGAAACATTTCTTTACAGGGAAGAATTCAGATTGACCTAAAGATCACATGACGTCCCAAGCCACTTCGGAAGCACAGTTGCTGTGGTAATATCAGGAAACGTCACCATCTCAGTGTCTCGGCTCCGAAAAACACAGCAGCAAAAACAGAACTTACTGGAAAAGCTCAGCAGGTCTGGCAGCATCTGTGGAGAGAAATCAGAGTTAATGTCTTGGGTCCGGTGACCCTTCCCTGCAAACATAGGCCTTGTTACTGTGGGAATGGCAGTAGGAGCAGGCGCTCGCTAAGGGCAACCTAAAGTCTAACCCACGGGCAATACAACTAGCTCACTACCCAGACAGCAGCGTGGGAGTGGGAGGGACGGTGGAGGAGGCGGGTTGTGAACAGAAGGCAGTCATGGGCACATTGAGTGAGGATGGGAGAGGAGTGGGAATGGGAGGGTCCACACAGAACATGGATTTGTGAAGGACGCTCCATAGGTAACGTTCCTTGGTTTTCAGTAACACATCCACTCCTACTGCTGGCTGTTCCCTGTCATAGAGTCATAGAGATGTACAGCACGGAAACAGACCCTTTGGTCCAACCCATCCATGCTGACCCAGATATCCCAACTCAATCTAGTCCCACCTGCCAGCACCCAGCCCATATCCCTCCAAACCCTTTCTATTCATATACCCATCCAAATGCCTCTTAAATGTTGCAATTGTACCAGCCTCCACCACTTCCTCTGGCAGCTCATTCCATACACGTACCATCCTCTGCGTGAAAAGGTTGCCCCTTAGGTCTCTTTTATATCTTTCCTCTCTCACCTTAAACCTATGCCCTCTAGTTCTGGATTCCCTGACCCCAGGGAAAAGACTTTGTCAATTTATCCTATCCATGCCCCTCATAATTTTGTAAACCTCTATAAGGTCACCCCTCAGCCTCCGACACTCCAGGGAAAACAGCCCCAGCCTGTTCAGCCTCTCACTGTAGCTCAAATCCTCCAACCCTGGCAACATCCTTGTAAATCTTTTCTGAACCCTTTCAAGTTTCACAACATCTTTCCGATAGGAAGGAGACCAATATTCCAAAAGTGGCCTAACCAATTCCAGTACAGCCGCAACATGACCTCCCAACTCCTGTACTCAATACTCTGACCAATAAAGGAAAGCATACCAAATGCCTTCTTCACTATCCTATCTACCTGCGACTCCACTTTCAAGGAGCTATGAACCTGCACTCCAAATTCTCTTTGTTCAGCAACACTCCCTCTGACCTTACCATGCAGTGTATAAGTCCTGTTAAGATTTGTTTTCCCAAAATGCAGCACCTCGCACTTATCTGAATTAAACTCCATCTGCCACTTCTCAGCCCATTGGCCCATCTGGTCAAGATCCTGTTGTAATCTGAGGTAACCTTCTTCGCTGTCCACTACACCTCCAATTTTGGTGTCATCTGTAAACGTACTAACTATACATCCTGTGCTCACATCCAAATTATTTATATAAATGATGAAAAGTAGTGGACACAGCACTGATCCTTATGGCACACCACTGGTCACAGGCCTCCAGTCTGAAAAATAACCCTCCACCACCACCCTCTGTCTTCTACCTTTGAGCCAGTTCTGTATCCAAATGGCTAGTTCTCCCTGTATTCTGTGAGATCTAACCTTGCTAATCAGTCTCCCATGGGGAACCTTGTTGAAAGCCTAACTGACGTCCATATAGATCACATCTACTGCTCTGCCCCATCAATCTTCTTTGTTACTTCCGACTGGTTCGCTTTACTCCACCACCCCCCCTCCCTCCCCCCCACCCAAGTCAGCAGCTCATTTTCCTTCCCTCACCAGGATATTTGGAAAGTGAGGACAGCTCTTGCGATAGCAAGCCCATGGTTTCTTGATACTTGAGCTATGGCTGACTCTCTCCCTGCATCTCTCCCCCTCCCCCCTCCCTGCCCCTGCCCCTCTTTCCCTTCCCCTCCTCTCCCATTCCCTTCCCCTCCCCTCCCCCTCCCTCCGTTCCCCCTGCCTTCCCCTCCTCTGCCCTTCATTCCCCTCCCTCCCCTCATCCCCTCCCCATCCTTCCCCTCCCTCTCCTCCCTCCTTTTCCCCCTCTGCTCCCCTCTTCCCAGTTCCCCTCCCCACTCCCTCTTGCCCTCCCCTCTCCACCCTCTAACCCCTCCTCCCCCTTTCCTGCTCTGAGTGCTCCCACTGGGGTCAGTGTTGGGGCCCTAGGACTCCAACCTCAGAGGGTCGGTCAATCAGTTTGTGGGTGACCGGTGATGCGGTTGCCTGGTAACTAGTGAGGGGGATAGAAACGGGCTGCTCAGATGGATTGATCAGTATCAGATGGAATTCAGTCTGGGTCAGTGGGAGTTGATGCATCAACAGGGGGTGGTTTCTTTCGGAGTTAATAAAAGGAGCCACGTGTGGCGACTAGAAATAGGCCGGGGTGGGGTGGGGGGGGTGCAGATTTCAATAGTGATTAACTCCCCTCCTGACTCCCCAAAGCCTGTCCACCATCTACAAGGCCCAAGTCAGGAGGGTGATGGAATACTCCCCCCTTGCCTGGATGGGTGCAGTCCCAACAACACTCATCACACCTAACCCTGTAATGGGAACCCCCTGAAGAATGGTCACTGGACTCGAAATGTTAACGCTGATTTCTCTCCCATAGGTACTGCCAGATGTGCTGAGTTCTTCCAGTAATTTCTACACTTGCTTTGGGTCCAGCACTACACTGTCCCCCTGTGGTTAGCACTGCTGCCTCACAGCACCTGGGTCCCCGGTTCAATTCCAGCCTTGGGTGGCTGTCTGTGTGGAGTTTGTACGTTCGCACTGTACCTGTGTGGGTTTCCTCCGGGTGCGCTGGTTTCCCCCAACAGTCCAAAAGATGTGCAGGTCAGGGTGAATTGGCTGTGCTAAGTTGCCCATAGTATGAGGTACATTAGTCAGAGGGAAATGGATCTGGATGGGTTACTCTTCAGGAGTTCGGTGTGGACTGGTTAGGCCGAAGAGCCTGTTTCCACACTTTAGGGAATCTAATCTAAACTGCATGTTGACTTAAGTTTGTCATTGTTATAATTTTAACTTTTTAATAATAAAACATTCCTTCTTAAAGACTCCTAGCATTAAAATAAAGGCCACCCATTCTTGCCTTAGAGCCTTGAAACTCAGCACAGTTGCCTCAGTTACCTCAGCACTGAGGTATGCTGTGTCACTGTTGTACTAACACTATGTGTCTCTCTCCCTGCTGTTAAATTCCTCCCAGCAGCACCAGCAAACTCCCCTCCATGGACGTTGATCCCATTCTGATTCAGGTGTAGGAGGATTCACTTGAGGAGGTCCCAATTTCCCGTTGAAACAGCAGCTGAAAATGTGTTGCTGGAAAAACGCAGCAGGTCAGGCAGCATCCAAGGAGCAGGAGAGTCGACGTTTCGGGCATGAGCCCTTCTTCAGGAATGAGGAGTGTGTCCAGCAGGCTAAGCTAAAAGGTAGGGAGGAAGGACTTGGGGGAGGGGCGTTGGAAATGCGATAGGTGGAAGGAGGTCAAGGTGAGGGTGATAGGCTGGAGTGGGGTGGGGGTGGAGAGGAAACAGCCCCAGTGATCCAGGAATTGAAAAAAAACACACATTCCCTCCTGCACCGACACTTATATGATATCATGAGAGGCATGCACTCAGTCTTTTCCCCAGGGTTGGGGAAACGAGATCTAGAGGGCACCAGTTTAAGGTTATAGGGGAAAGAATATAAAGGAACCTGAGGGGCAACTTTTTACACAGATGGTGGTTAGGCATATGGAATGAGCTGCCTGGGGAAGTGGTTGAGGTGGGTACATTAACAACATTTAAAAGGCATTTGGACAAATACATGGACGGGAAAGGGTTAGAAGTATATGGGCCAAGTACAGGGAAATGGGGTTAGCACGGACGGACATTTTGTCCAGTTTGGGCCAAAGGGCCTGTCTCTGTGCTGTAGGGCTCTATGACTCCATTATCAACAGGGATGGTGGAAAGGCAAAAGATGGGAAATAAAGGAAGGTCGAGTTAAAATAATATCAGTGCGTGGGAGCAAGTGGAACATCACAGTAATGAAAGGTACAGAAAGCATCAACATGTTCAGTGCGGCATGGTGGTTCAATGGTTAGCACAGGGTCGATTCCAGCCTCGGGTGACTGTCTTGTGGAGTTCGCACATTCAGTCCGGGTTTCCTGAGCAGGTCAGGTGGATTGGCCATGGGAAATTGCCCATAGTGTCCAGGGCTGAAAATGTGTTGCTGGAAAAGCGCAGCATCCAAGGAGCAGGAGAATCGACGTTTCAGGCATGAGTGTCCAGGGATGTGTAAGTTAAGGTGCATTAGGCAAGGGAAATATGGGGTTAAAGGGGGATGGTTTTAGCTGGGATACTCTTCTGAAAGTCATTGTGGACGTGTTCGGCCAATTGGCTTATTGCCACTCTGTGGGGATTCTGAATCTAACCAACTGTGAGAATGGATGGAAGTAATTGCAACATTCCACACTCACATAACCTGAGAGGCTTCTTTTGTGCTAAACAATATGATGAATACTTTTTTTTTCAACTTGAATTTCAGATGGAAATGGATACAGTGTTAGGACACTGTAAATACTGAAAGCACAATAAAAGTACATCATCACCTGTCAAAAACTGGAAACATCAGACGAAATCAAATTCAAAGCTAATTTGCCAAATTCACACCAGATTTGTATGACTCTATTTCTGGCACTTTACAGAAATATAACATTTTGTCCTGTGCTGTGTGGGGAAACAGATATAAAGCAGATGAAGGATAATAACGCATCCAGCTACTGGGAGATACAAGGCTTTGTTCAGGAAATAGTGACTTTAGGAAATAAAAAGTATGATTTTATCTAATAGGACTTTTGGAATATTGCGTGCAATTCTGCTCTCTCTCCTATCGGAAGGACATTATGAAATTTGGAAGGGTTCAGAAAAGATTTACAAGGATGTTGCCAGGGTTGGAGGATTTGAGCTATAGGGAGAGGCTGAACAGGCTGGGGCTGTTTTCCCTGGAGCGTCGGAGGCTGAGGGGTGACCTTATAGAGGTTTATAAAATCATGAGGAGCATGGATAGGGTAAACAGACAAAGTCTTTTCTCCGTGCTGGGGGAGTGTAAAACTAGAGGGCTTAGGGTAAGAGGGGAAATATTTAAAAGGAACCTAAGGGGCAACTTTTTCACACATGTATGGAATGAGCTGCCAGAGGAAGTGGTGGAGGCTGGTACAATGACAACATTTTAAAGGCACCTGGATGGATATATGAATAGGAAGGGTTTGGAGGGATCTGGGTCAAGTGCTGGCAGGTGGGACTAGATTGGGTTGGGATATCGGGTCAGCAGTTGGGCCGAAGGGTCTGTTTCTGTGCTGTACATCTCTATGACAACTGGCAAATGGAATGTTAGTCTATTTTCAAAGAGAATGGAGTGTAGATGCAGGGGCATTTTTGCTAAAACGATATCGGGCACCTAACAGAGCACAGCTGGAACACTGCGTACAGTTTTAGGCCCTTTATCAAAGGAAAAATATTTTAGCATTGGAGGCAGTCTGAAAAAGGACTGAATATGGAGGGACTTCCTGATGATGAGAGGTGAATAGTTTGGGCCTGAACTCATTGGAGTTTAGGAGAAGGAGAGGCGACCTTATTGAAATGCATAAGATTGTTAGGGGACTTGACAGGGGAGGTTGGAGGGGCTGGTTCTCCTTGTGGGAGAGTCTGGGACCAGAGGGGGCAATCTCAGGATAAGGGGGGGGTCACCCACTTAAGACTGGGATGAGGAGGAATTTCCTCTCTCAGAGGGGAGTGAATCTGTTTACCCTAGAGGGCCACAGAGGTTGGGTCATTACATATATTCAAGGCTGAGACAGAGTTTAATCAGTAAGATAATAGAGGATTGCAGGGTGAAGGCTCGCAAGTGGAATTGAGGATTATCAGATGTTAATATGAAATTATCTTCCCTTGTCTCATCTTTCCAACTGCAATTTTACAATGGACTTCAAATGGCTTCAATTTTTGCCTCGACAGCATAACCCCTCATTTTCCTGTGAAGGAACGGTGATAGATTTCCAAGTCAGGAGTACACACTGCTGTTACTGAGCGTCGGTGGGAGAGGGAGTAGATGTTTGTGGATGTGGTGCCGATCAAATGAGAACTGCTTTGTCCTGGGTGGTGTCAAGCTTCTTGAGTGTTGTTGGGGCTGTCCCCATCCAGGCAAGTGGGCAGTACTCCATCACCCTCCTGACTTGTGCCTGGTAGATGGTGGACAGGCTTTCGGGAGTCAGGAGGGGAGTTACTCACTGCAGGATTCCCAGCCTCAGACCTGCTCTTGCAGCCACTGTGTTTAAATGGCTATTCCAGTTCAGTTTTGGTAACCCTCACCCACCACCCCCTTATCCACACCCCTCCCAATGTTGGCAGTGGGGGATTCAGTAGTAGTACTGTTGAACATCAAGGGGAGTTGGTTAGATTTTCTCTTGTTGGCGATGATCATAGCCTGGCATTTGAGCGGTGTGACTATTACCGGCCACTTGTCAGCCCAAGTCTGGATATTCTCTGGATCTGAATTTGAACATGGGCTGCTTCAGGATCTGAGGTGACGCGAATGGTACTGAACACTGTGCAATACTTGGAGAACATCCCCACTTCTGACCTTGTGACGGAGGGAAGGTCATTGATGAAGCAGCTGAAGATGGTTGGGGTCTAGGACACTCCCCTGAGGAACTCCTGCAGAGGTGTCCTGGAGCTGAGATGACTGACCTCCAACAACCACGACCATCTTCCTGTGTACCAGGTATGACCCCAACCAGTGGGGAGTTCGCTCCCTGATACCCATTGATTCCAGTTTTGCCAGGGCTCCTTGATGCCACCCTCGGTCGAATGCAACCTTGATCAAGGGCTGACCCTCTCCCCTCACCCTCTGGAATCCAGCTCTTTTGTCCATGTTTGACCCAAGGCTGTAATAAGGTCAGGAGCTGAGTGACCCTGGTGGAACCCAAACCCATACAGTCTGGAAGAGGCACTTTGGCCCCATCAAGTCTGCTTTGCCAAAGATACACTTCCCTAGTCCCACTGTCCTGCACGCGGCCCATAGCCTTGAATGTTATGACATTGAGTGCTCATCCAAGTTATTTTTAAATGTGAAGTTTCCCGCCTCAACTCTCCCTCCCAGGGAGTGCATCCCAGGGTCCCACTACCCTCTGGATGACAAAAGGTTTGTCCTCAAATCCCCTCAAAACATCCCACCTCACTTTCAGTTAAAACCCCCTCATTATTAACCTTGTGACTAAGGGGAATAGCTGCTCTCAACTCATCCTGTCCAACCCCCTCATGACCTTATACACCTCTATCCAGTCCCCACTCAGCCTTCCCTGCTCTGTAGAAAACATCCCGAGCTTATCCAGCCTCTGTTCATCGCTGAAATGCTCCATCCCAGGCAGCATCCTGGTGAATCCCCTCTGTGCCTCACCTCCTCACTCCCCAGTACAATAACATCCTTCCTACAGTGTGGGGTCCAGAACTACACACAGTACTCCAGCCGCCACCTCACCAGAGGACTCCGCGGTCAGGTCCACACCCCCCTACAACCCACCCTCCCATCCTGGCTGCTTCCCCTGCCACTGCAGGAACTGTAAAGCCTGCGCCCACACCTCCTCCCTCACCTCCATCCAAGACCCTAAAGGAGCCTTCCACATCCATCAAAGTTTTACCTGCACATCCACTAATATCATTCGTTGCTCCCGATGTGGTCTCCTCTACATTGGGGAGACTGGACGCTTCCTAGTAGAGCACTTTAGGGAACATCTCCGGGACACCCGCACCAATCAACCACACCGCCCCATGGCCCAACATTTCAACTCCCCCTCCCACTCTGCCGAGGACATGGAGGTCCTGGGCCTCCTTCACCGCCGCTCCCTCACCACCAGACACCTGGAGGAAGAACACCTCATCTTTGCCTCAGAACACTTTAACTCCAGGGCATCAATGTGGACTTCAACAGTTTCCTCATTTCCCCTTCCCCCACCTCACCCCAGTTCCAACCTTCCAGCTCAGCACCGTCCCCATGACCTGTCCTACCTGCCTATCTTCCTTTCCACCTATCCACTCCACCCTCCTCTCTGACCTATCACCTCCAACCCCACCCCCATTCACCTATTGTACTCTATGCTACTTTCTCCTCACCCCCACCCTCCTCTCATTTATCTCTCCACCCTGCAGGCTTCCTCCCTCTATTCCTGATGAAGGATGTTTCCCCGAAACGCGATTTTCCTGCTCCTCGGATGCTGCCTGACCTGCTGTGCTTTTCCAGCACCACTCGTCCATAACTTAATCTAATCCTATTTGCCAGCACTTGGCCCATATCCCTCCAAACCCTTCCTATTCATCTACCCATCCAGATGCCTTTTAAATGTTGCAATTGTACCAGCCTCCACCACTTCCTCTGGCAGTTCATTCCATACACGTACCACCCTCTGTGTGAAAACCTTATCTCTTAGATCCCTTTTAAATCTTTCCCCTCTCACCCTAAGCCTGTGCCCTCTAGTTCTGGACTCCCCCACCCTGAGGAAAAGACCTTGTCTGTTTACCCTATCCATGCCCCTCATGGTTTGATAAGGTCACACCCTCCTGTACCCTAACACCACCCTCCTCACTGCCAACCACCTGACCCATCTTCACATCATCTCCAAATACACTTAGCATCCTCCTCACCCTCTCATTACATCGCTTATGAATATTACAACCAACAAGGGACCCAGCACTGATCCCTGTGGTACTGCACACTGGGCTCCAGTCACACAAGCAGCCTTCTCTCACCTCCCCCTGTCTCCAGCGATCAGATCATTGTGGTTCCAGTCTGTCAGATTACGCTGGGTCCTCTCAGCTTTTACCTTCTGCATCAGTTTCACACATGGGAGCCTGCCCAGGGCCTTGCTAGAATCCATATAAACCCCATCAAATGCACTATCCTCATCTACACTTGCTTCATAGTTTGAGCAGGAGGCTTTATATTTCAAACATGGATGGAAATTTATATCTTTAATGGGCTCATTTTAATGATTCTTGGATTAATTCTAAATCCTTCTTTCTTTTCCTCACCATGGCTTTTGTCCAAACACACTTCCCCGCCCTTCCTATGGAATTCAAAAAAAGGTTATAACCAAACAACAATGGTAACAGATGTTTGACTAATGATGGGCTGAAGGGCCGTTTTGATTCCCAGCTGTAAA
Source organism: Hemiscyllium ocellatum (assembly GCF_020745735.1). Lineage (NCBI taxonomy): Eukaryota > Metazoa > Chordata > Chondrichthyes > Orectolobiformes > Hemiscylliidae > Hemiscyllium > Hemiscyllium ocellatum. Next base: position 130,190,125 of record NC_083405.1, read on the forward strand.
TGACACTGGATAGGAATCTAATCTCCCACCTGGTTTGTGATCTGGGCAACTGCTAACGATGGCATGGTGATGAGATATGGTGGGGGTTCAGAAATGGGGGGGTCACGGTCGAGGGATACAGGGTAGGCAGTTAAGGATGGAGAGTCGTCACCCAGAGAGCGGGTATCTCTGTGGAATTCTCTGCCACAGAAATTGTTTGGGGCCATAACAGCGAGTGTTGTCCAGAAGGAGTTTGATCTAGTTTTTAAACCTCAAATGGGGAGTAAGTGGAAATGAGTTGGAGAATCAGCCATGATCCTCTTGAATGGCAGAGCAGGCTGGAAGGGCTGAATGGCCTCCTCTGATTTCCTATGTTTCTATTTCTATTTGACCCTTCAAAGTGACCATGGGATCTTGGATTCTGATGATGCGGTGTGCGTCAACAAATGACTTCTCTGTACAAGAAGATGATTGTACAAAGGTGTGGTTAACACTGTACACACTGCACTCATGTAAGGATGAGAATTGATTGTGTTGTTTTTTTATTTGAAACTTCCAAACCCATGACCACTTCCATCTGGAAGGACAAGGGGCACCAGATACACGGGAACACCACCCCCTGCAACTTATCCTCCAATCCACTCACCATCCTGACTTGGAAATATATCGTGGTTCCTTCACTGTCGCTGGGTCAAAATCCTGGAATTCCCTCCCAAAGGGCATTGTGGGTCAACCCACAGCAGGTGGACTGCAGCGGTTCAAGGAGGCAGCTCACCCCCACCTTCTCAAGTGGGCAACTGGGGACGGGCAATAAATACGGGGCCCAGCCAGCAACGCCCACATCCCATGAGTGAAATAAATAATAAAAATTGGAGTCTAAATACAAAAAAGAGGCAACGCTCTGATATCCAGTCCAGAGGGACATGGAGAGTGGGTGGTGATGGTCAAGAGGTATTATTGCTGTTATTACAGAGACTGCAGTAATGTTCTGGAGGTCTGGATTCTAATACGGCATGGTAGAATCTGAAGTCAGTAATTTAACAAACTAAATCTGGAATTAGAGTCTAATGATGAAAATCGTGTTTTGCTAATGTCCTTGAGGGAAGGAAACTGTCATCCTTACCCAGTCTGGCCTAGATGTGACTCCAGACCACAGCCACGTGGTTGACTCTAACCACCCTTGGGGTAATGAGGGATGGATAATAAATGCTGCCTAGCCGGCAATTCTGCATCCTGCAAGTGAATTCTTTTTTTAAATAGTGTTGCAATGTTGGCCCTTGTGACAGACACAGTTTGCCACATAGTTCCCGCAATTGTTTGAGGAACTTTGCAGCTCCTCTCACACACCAGCATACTCTGCCTTCCGCCAGCATTTTAAAGATTTGATTTTTCACGAAAACATGGAGAGCCCAAGATCAGAACAAGTGCATGGCTTTGCAAACCCTTCGCTGTTCATGTCGGACAGAAGCTGTGGTTCATCAGAAAGAGTTTAATACAGCCATTAGAAATTCCACTAATGCGCAGACTCAAGACTTTAACAATCAAATATACAATATGTCACATCAATGTTACAAACAACCAGCAGAAATCACGAGCCTAACTTTCAAACACGCATGTTAATTGTCAGGAAATTTCACCCATATCACTCATGTCCTTTAGGGAAGGAAACTGCCATCCTTACTTGGTCTGGCCTACACGTGACTCCAGACCCACAGCAATGTGGGTGACTTAGGGATGGGCTTGCCAGTGATGCGCCCACACCCATGAATGCATTTTATAAAATCGCATTTAGAGCACCTCAGAATTCGTTTTGACCAAACGGATGGTGCAAAGGATTAAGTGATATGAAAATCTGTAATTCTGTCAGGAAATCTGTAAAACTAGCTCATATACAGACAGTATTTTTAGATTAGATTCCCTACAGTGTGGAAACAGGCCCTTCGGCCCAACAAGTCCACACCGACCCTGCGAAGAGCAACCCACCCAGAACCATTCCCCTCTGACTAATGCTGGACACACTTTCCTCATTCCTGAAGAAGGGCTTATGCCCGAAACATCGAATCTCCTGTTCCTTGGATGCTGCGCTTTTCCAGCAACACATTTTCACCTCTGACTAATGCACCTAACAATTTAGCGTGGCCAGTTCACCTCTCCTACACATCTTTGGACTGTGGGAGGAAACCGGAGCACCTGGAGGAAACCCACACAGACACGGGGAGAATGTGCAAACTCCACACTGGCAGCTGCCCAAGGCAGGAATTGAACCCAGGCCCTTGGCGCTGTGAGGCAGCAGTGCGAACCACTGAGCCACCGTGCCACGCTTGAGATATTGATAACAATGCATCCCTTTACTGTGAAGCAGATTGCCTGTTTTTGTTCTGTTAAGAATTCAGCTTTTTGTAAGATCTAACAATAGATTTTCAAAGCTCTTTTCTAGACCCACAGGCAGCAGTAAAGAAAATCACTTGAATTAATAATCTTTGCAGTACATCAACCGACTGTAAAGTCACAATGGAACTGGGAGTACAATTGCCTTGGCATTGATCATCCAGCTGCTATTGTGGTGGATTTGAAGGTTTTGTGTAATTGACATTAGAGTTGTCATGTTACAAATACCTTGAGGTGGATGTATAGAACACTGTCTGTCAAGTGGAGACATTATTGAGTATTTGCTTCCATGTGGATCTGTTCCTGTACATAAATGAAGTGGACAAAGTCACATGATACCAGGTTATAGTCCAACAGTTTTATTTAAAACTACAAGCTTTCTGAGCACTGCTCCTTTGCCAGGTGAAGGAGCAGAACCCTGAGACTTTAGCTAAACCTGCTGGACTATAACCCGGGGACTTGGGACTTCTGAGCTTGTCCACCCCAGTCCAACACCGGCACCTCCACATCATAAATAAATCTTTAAATACCCAGTCCACGATGAAACTATAACCATTATTCCAATGCAACCCAGAATTTATTCTTAAAAGAAGCATTTTGAAGGAATTATTAAACATTTGGACTCTCACATTTAACTCTACAAGGACAAATGGAAATACTCCCCCAATTCTAAAGTTGGGATTCTCGGTGCTGATATTGGTTAACTTACTCTGTAAAAATCCCCTCCCCCTAGTCCCTCCTCCCTACCTTTTATCTCAGCCTGCTTGGCTCTCTCTCTCTTATTCCTGATGAAGGGCTTATGCTCGAAACGTCGAATTCTCTATTCCTGAGATGCTGCCTAACCTGCTGTGCTTTGACCAGCAACACATTTGCAGCTAACTTACTCTGTAATATGCTGGAAGTTATAGTCTCCTCAGAAAATGTTACTGCACTGAAAACCCCCAGGATTGAGGACATCTTGTTACAGGACAAAGTCTATTCTAGCAATGCTGACCAAACGTCTGCAATCATCTGAAATCTCTCCTGGTTGGGTTTTAGTCTTACAATGTGTTTATCTTGCAGTGAAATAAAAGGAGATGAACTGTTGCACAATAAGAATATAGAACATAGAAAAGTACAGCACAGAACAGGCCATTTGGCCCACGATGTTGTGCCGAGATTTAATCCTAATACAAAGTGTTTGTTCAATCCCTGCTGGCTCCTCATTCCCTAGGATAACTTCTCCATTTCAACTGTTTACTTTAGCTACTCCCTTCCTTTTGATAAACTCAGAACGATTCTCACAGTCTGCTTCTCTGTTTTAAATCAGGCCGGTTCTCTCATTTTCTTTTCATTTTCTTTCTGGTAGCCCGGAGCTCATTTCTGAAGCGTTCCCTACCTTCAGGCTTGCTATAATACTTTGCAATTGAATCCTTACCAAACGCAGTTTCATCGTCTTCACTCAATTTGTTCAGGCAACGTTCCATTTCCCGTTTAATCATGCACTCCGGGTGGAAGCCATTAGCCTGAAAAAGAAAACAAATTGCAATATAACAGCACTTCTGAGAAACTTAAAACCCATTGGCATAGAGCAGGACCTCAAGTACACATTGTAAATCCAACCTCTGTATCCCAATAATTCCCTCCATCTGATGGAATAACATAGAGAAACCCCTGTTGGACCCAATCCAGTTGGTTTTGCAAAGGAAAGGCTGGATTGAACTTTGGAGTCCACAACTAGTCATACAAGTTTACCGCAAGGGTGCACTCAAGTGAGGAACTGGAGCAAAACAGCCTGGCTGTGTACCATACTCAACCACTGGCATGGCTTCAGGGGACAGCACATGCATTCCTGGCTACTTTCCATTTGAATGTCTGCCTGATGGATATTGGCGGTAAACGTCAATAGACGACACAACGGAGCTACAATTCCTGCAAATGTTGCTGAATTCAGAGCAGGGATCTTGAGGGAATCCTCAATCCATTCCATCACAAACTCTCCGGGCCAGAACGGACTCCCTTGGTGCTGTTGTGATATTGTGCATCTGTTGAACTCGTGCCCGATTAATGTCGGGAGCAAAAGTGAATCTTTGTCCTAATTCTCTTCAATCTGACAGACGGGGAGAACGCGGTTGAGAAACTTGTCAGCTATAATTGAATGCTGGAGCAGATGCGATGGGCTGACTGGCCTAATTTCTGTTCCTATGTTTTCTGGCCAAAGCCTGCCTGTCTGTTTATGACGAGAGCAAGAGTGATGAGAGTTGTTCCATCTCACAACTTCAGTGGTTCAAGACGCAACTCACCCCCACCTTTTCAAGGGGCAACTAGGGATGGGTAATAAATGCTGGGCCCAGCCAGTGATGCCCATGTCCCATGAATAAATAAAGAAAAATATGATTAAAAACAGCGTTGTTCAGAAGAGAATGGTTTCTGCTGTTGCACCATTGCCAGCCACATATTGGAACAAGACACAGTAACATCAACATACACTGAAAAGGGTCAAAATAAAATACCAACTGGTCCAAATTTGCTATTTGTGTTCCAGTTTTGGCATAACTGCAGGTTCCACACTGTCGGAGGATTTATGAGATTAATTGACATGGTGGAAATTCATTGGAAATATCACAGGAGCACAATAACCTGAGGAAACAATGTTAGATATGTTACAAAACAACTTACACACAGACACACAAACACAGATACACACACACATACACACGTGCACACACACACAACACAGATACACACACACACACGTGCACACACAGATACATAGACACACACACGAACACAGATACACACAAACACAGAAAGACACACAGACACACACAAACACAGATACACACACACGCGCGCACACACACGTGCACAGACACACAGATACACACACAAACACAGATACACACAGACACAGATATACACACACACAAACACAGATACACACACATACACACTCACACGCATACACACAGATAAACAAACACACACATACACAAACACTCGCGCACACGCAGATACAGACACAGATAAACACACACACACACATTCAGGCACACACACACCCACATAGACACACACACAGATAAACAAACACACACATATTCAGGCACACACAGACACACAAACTCACACACACACACACACCTCAGTGGTTAACACTGCTGCCTCACAGCACCAGGGATCTGGGTTTAATTCAATCCTCAGGCGACTCTCTGTGTGGAGTTTGCACATTCTCCCCGTGTCTGTGTGGGTTTCCTCCGGGTGCTCCGGTTTCCTCCCACAGATCAAAGATGTGTAGGATAAATCAATTAGTCATGGGAAGTGCAGGGTTATGGCATATGGTGGGGGGCTGGGTCAGGGTAGGGTGCTGTTTGGAGGTTGGGTGCAGATTTGATGGGCCTTTCTGCACAATAGGCATTCTATGAGATACATACACACACACTTCCTCCCTAACTAGGAATCTAAACTAGACGTGTGTGTGTGTGTGCGTGTGTGTGTGTGTGTGTGATGTTCCTCTGTTGACTCCATGACTGCACCACAAAACACAAAATATAGAATCCCTACAGTGGGGAAACCGGCCATTCGGGCCAACTAATCCACACTGACCCTCCAAAGAGCATCCCACCCAGACCCACTCTGTAACCCTGCATTTCCCATGGCTAACCCACCTAACCTGAACACTGTGTACAATTTAGCATGGCCAATTCACCCTAACCTGCACATCTTTGGACTGTGGGAGGAAACCAGAGCACCCGGAGGAAACCCATATAAACAAGGGGAGAACATACAAACTCCACACAGACAGTCACCTGAGATCGGATTTGAATCCAGGTCCCTGGTGCTGTGAGGCAGCAGTGCTAATGACTGAGCCACCATATCCTTGAACCCCATCAGTCATTGCAACGAGACCTTGGAGTGCAGGTTCATAGCTCCTTGAAAGTGGAGTCACAGGTAGATAGGATAGTGAAGAAGGCGTTTGGTATGCTTTCCTTTATTGGTCAGAGTATTGAGTACAGGAGTTGGGAGGTCATGTTGTGGCTGTACAGGACATTGGTTAGGCCATTGTTGGAATATTGCATGCAATTCTGGTCTCCTTCCTATCAGAAAGATGTTGTGAAACCTGAAAGGGTTCAGAAAAGATTTACAAGGATGCTGCCAGGGATTGAGGGTTTGAGCTATAGGGAGAGGCTGAACAGGCTGGGGCTATTTTTCCCTGGAGCGTCAGAGATTGAGGGGGAGACCTTATAGAGGTTTACAAAATTATGAGGGGTATGGATAGGGTAGATAGGCAAAGTCTTATCCCTGGGGTCGGGGAGTCCAGAACTAGAGGGTATAGGTTTAGGGTGAAAGGGGAAAGATTTAAAAGGAACCGAAAGGGCAACGTTTTCATGCAGATGATGGAACGAGCTGCCAGAGGAAGTGGTGGAGGCTGGTACAATTACAACATTTAAGAGGCATTTGGATGGGTATATGAATAGGAAGGGTTTGGAGCGATATGGGCTGGGTGCTAGCAGGTGGGACTAGACTGGATTGGGATATCTGGTCGGCATGGATGGATTGGACTGAAGGGTCTGTTTCCGTGCTGTACATCTGTATGACTCTAAGCTGACCACTGCAATGATAAAAGGGAAAGCATTCTCTTCCTTGTCACAGTTCATCACGCTATCAGGTAATGTTCTGGGGACCTGGGATTGAATCCCAGCAGGCCAGATGGTAGAATTTGAATTCAATAAATACAAACCAGGAACTAACAACCTAATGAAGACCATGAACCCATTGTTGATTGTCGGAGAAAACTCACCTGGCTCACTAATATCCTTCAGGGAAGGAAATCTGTCATTGTTACCTGGTCTGGCCTACATGTGACTCCATGGGAGACATAAGAGAAAGTGAGGACTGCTGATGCTGGAGATCAGAGTCGAGAATGTAATGCTGGAAAAGCGCAGCAGGTCAGGGAGTATCTGAGGAGCGGGAGAATCGACGTTTTGGGCAAAAGCCCTTCATCAGGAATGAGGCTTGTGGGCTGAGAGATAAATAGGAGGGGGTGTGGGGTTGTGAGACATGGGAACACCACCCCCTGTAGGTTCCCCTCCAAGCCACTCACCATCCTGACTTCGAAATATATCGCCATTCCTTCACTGTGGTTGGGTCAAAATCCTGGGATTCCCTCCCTCAGGGCATTGTGGATCAACCCACAGCAGGTGGACTGCAGCGGTTCAAGAAGGCAGCTCGCCCCCCACCTTCTCAAGGGGGCAACTAGGGACGGGTAATAAATGCTGAGCCCAACCAGTGACGCTTGTGTCCAGTGGGTGGATAGAAAAAAAAATCATCACTTGCGATCAAATTTGATTGATCAGCAAATAAAAGTAATTGTTGACTATCTCTTGCAGGACACGTTTAAATAAAATCTCCATTAACTTGCGGAATGGGATAGCTATTATTGGTTTATGAGTACAGCCAGGCAATTGAGAGAGAAATGCTGGTCTCATTCGTCATGCTGCCTGAGGCAACAGAATGGGCTAAACAGCGCAGCAATGCAAATGAATTCCAGTTGCCTGCAGTCGTACAGTTAATTTATGAATGGAGGTAGCCGTCTGCTTGACTGTACAATGAGCTAACATCATACTGAGGTCATGCTGGGCTTTACAATGATGGTCACTCACTTTTGGTCTCCATATCAGAGGGAGGTGGTTCTGGCGATGGAGGGACTGCGATAAAGGTTTACCAGAATGATTGACGTTTGATGAGGGCCTGGGTCACTGAGGACTAGAGAAGAATTGAGAAGGGGATCTCATCGGAAAGTATAAAATTATGAAAGGAGTAGATAAGACAGAGGCAGGCAAGTTGTTTCCGCTGGTGGGTGAGGCTAGGACGAGGGGGCATGGTCAAGCTTAGGGGGAGTAGATCCAGGACAGAGATGAGGAGGAACTGCTTTTCCCAGAGAGTAGTGAATCTGTGGAATTCTCTGTCCAAGGAAGCAGTAGTGGCAGCTTCATTAAATATAGTCAAGAGACAGTTGGGTGGTTTATGTGCATGGTCGGGGATTAAGGGTCATGGGGATAATGCGAGTAGGAGGAGCTGAGACAATGGATGGATCAGCCACGATTTTAATGAATGGCAGGGCAGGCTCGACGGGCCGAATGGCCTAATCCTGCTCCTTCGTTCCAAGGAACTAGAAATGTGGAAGGTTGAGGATCCGAGCTGACTCAACTGGACAGCTGGGAAGCTCAGTGAGTGCGTGACAGGAGATAAGACAGGGAAATGATACGTCCACTTGACTTGAAACACCAGCTAGTCTCTCCCCGTTCAGAAGCAGCAGTTTATTTCCAATATTTTCTCTTTTTGTCACAACATGCCAGATGCAGCAGATGAATCAATGTGATCGTGGCCCTCCACCGCCCCCCCGTGGTCCTGTTGTGATTGGTTTGCATCAGCGAGAACTTTCTAACCGACAGTAGCTTTGTCCGGGCACACAGTGCGGTCAGATCCGCGGGGTCTCCCACAGCACTGACACAGCAGAGGGTGCAGGAAAGCAGAGGAAAAAGGATTTTCTCTCCCAGGGCTGTGGTTTGCAAATCCCCTCTCCAAAGGCAGTCAATGCAGAATCTTTAAATATTTTTAAGGCAGATTTAGAGTGATTCTCAATGGTACGGGTCTGTACCAGAGGAGGCTGGTACAATTACAACATTTGGAGTCATAGAGATGTACAGCACAGAAACAGACCCTTCAGTCCAACCCATCCATGCTGACACAGATATCCTAACCTAATCTAGTCCCATTTGCCAGCACTTGGCCCATATCCCTCCAAACCCTTCCTATTCATATACCCATCCAGATTCCTCTTAAATATTGCACTTGTACCAGCCTCCAGCCCTTCCTCTGGCAGCTCATTCCATACACGTACTACCCTCTGCGAAAAAGTTGCCCCGTAGGTCTCTTTTATATCTTTCCCCTCTCACCCTGAACCTACGCCCTCTAGTTCTAGACTCCCCACCCTAGGGAAAAGACCTTGTCCATTTATCTTATCCATGCCCCTCATAATTTTATAAACCTCTATAAGGTCACCCCTCAGCCTCCGATGCTCCAGGGAAAACAGCCCCAGCCTGTTCAGTCTCTCCCTGTAGCTCAAGTCCTCCAACCCTGGCAACATCCTTGTAACTCTTTTCTGAATCTTTTCAAGTTTCACAACATCCTTCCGTCTGGATGGGTATATGGATAGGAAGGGTTTAGCAGGATTGCTGGCAAATGGGACTAGCTTATTAGGTTAAGATATCTGGTCGGCATGGATGAGCTGGGCAGAAGTGTCTGTCTCCACGCTGTCCATCTCTACTGCTGTATTTTCGGGAATATGCAGGAATGTGGAGTTGAGGTTAGAATCAGATCAGCCACCATCTTATTGAATGGTGGAGCAGGCCTGAAGGGCCGAATGGTCTCCTCTTGTTTGTATAACCATCTCCATGTTCTTCCTGATGTATCCGACCGTTCCCTTCTCTCCTCCCCTCCCTCCACACCTCTATCCGTTCCACCATCTTCTCTTCCTCTCCCCTTCATCCCCCCGTTCGCCATCAACCATTTCCTCTCTTTCTCCATCCCCTTTTCCTTGTTCTCTCTCTCCCTCTCTCCAGTTGAAACAACGTGATGCCAACTCAGGTGGAGGTTGGCGCCTCTCTCCAAGGCAGCACTTGCCCAGTCCGTCTGCGGGGGCACCAGGTCGGATCGACCCACCGTTGAACCGGGGCTGACCTGGTGGACTGGCAAGAGGGAAGTCAGTAAGTCACACCGACAGCAGGGAGCTATTCTGGGTGGCACGGTGGCTCAGGGGTTAGCACTGATACCTCATATCCCCCTCCCCCCACTCCTACCCAGGGATTTGGGTTCAATTCCAGCCTTGGGTGACTGTGTGACATTTGTATATAGAGCCAAAGAGATGTGCAGCACGGAAACAGACCCTTCAGTCCAACTTGTCCATACTGACCAGATGTCCCACCCGGTCCATATCCCTCCAAACCCTCACTATTCATATACCCATCCGGATGCCTTTTAAGTGTTGCAATTGTACCAGCCTCCACCACTTCCTCTGGCAGCTCATTCCATACACGCACCACCCTCTGCGTGAAAAAATTGCCTCTTAAATCTTTCCCCTCTCACCCTAAACCTATACCCTCTAGTTCTGGACTCCTCCGCCCTAGGGAAAAGATCTTGTCTATTTATCCTATCCATGTCCCTCATGATTTTATAAACCTGTATAATGTCACCCCTCAGCCTCTGACGCTCCAGGGAAAACAGCCCCAGCCTGTTCAGCCTCTCTCTATACCTCAAACCTCCAACCCTGGCAACATCCTTGTAAATCTTTTCTGAACCCTTTCAAGTTTCACAACATCTTTCCAATAGGAAGGAGACCAGAGTTGCACGCAATATTCCAACAGTGGCCTAACCAATGTCCTGTACAGCCACAACATGACCTCCCAACTCCTGTACTCAATACTCTGACCAATAAAGGAAAGCATACCAAACACCGCCTTCACTATCCCATCTACCTGTGACTCCACTTTCAAGGAGCTATGAACCTGCACTCCTCAGTGTCTTTGTTCAGCAACACCACCCAGGACCTTCCCATTCAGTTTATAAGTCCCAGTAGATTCTCCGGTGACTGTGTGGGTTTCCTCTGGGTGCTCCACTTTCCTCCCACAGACCAAAGCTGTGCAGGGATATGGGCCGGGTGCTGGCAGGTGGGACTGGATTGGGTTGGGATATCTGGTTGGCATGGACAGGTTGGACCGAAGGGTCTGTTTCCGTGCTGTACCTCTCTATGACTCTATGAGGTGAGAGTGGATTGGCCTTGGGAAACGTAGGGTTACAAGGATGGGATGGGTTTGAGTGGGATTCAGAAGGTCAGTGTGGACACTATGGGACAAAAGGCCTGCTTCCACACTGTGGGGTTGCTATGATTCCTTAAAACCTCCCCATCTCTCCTAACGCAGTGCTCCCTGTTCTTAATTACAGTCTGCACTGCATCAAAAACCTCAGTGCTGGTTTTTTTGTGTCGATTTAAGAAGCAGATAACAAAATGACAGATCACTCAGGAACGTTGCTATACTCTCGGCAAGTCTCTCAGCAGCGGGCTACGGATTTAGAAAAATTCCTTGCTGCATTTTAGGCGCTGAGCTGAGTCCAATCTGCCCTGCTCGTTGTAGCCAGCACTTTCACAGTTTACACGGCACTTAGGGAGACGGGGTTAAAGGGGGAGGGAGGGTGGGTTGTGGGGGGTAGGGGGTGTGAGGGGGGGAGGGCAGGTGTTGAATAGACCCCTCGACGGGTGTTGCTTACCAGAGGCAGCAGAAGGGTGGCAAACAGCAAGCCGTCCATGGTGTCGGAGCACCGCAGGTCAGTGGCAAGAGGGAAGCGAAAATCAAGAAATCACATTACATTCTGGTCGGCTCCTCTCTCTCCCTGCTGTAGGATTCGGCTCTCTCTGCGTTCCCTTCTCTGACAGCTGCTGCAGCACTGCACAAACATTGAAAATAACAACGGCAGAGAAAAATAGGGGAGAGGATTGAGACAGACCAGCGAAACACGAATTATTAGGCAGAGAGAGAATGAGAGTTGGGGGGAGAGAGAGAGAGAGAGGGGTGGGGAGAGGGAGGGAGAGAGAGATGGAAAAGTTAAGGGGCTGGAGAGCATGTCACATCTCTGGAGGAAAGCAACGCGAATGATTTCAGAAAGGGAATAACGAGGTGTTATTTTAAGCTGATGTTAGTCAATGGCTCCAACTGATGATCGCCTACCCTGATGAGCCAGCTCATTTCAATAATCTCCATCCTGTTCCTGGGTCTTGGAGATCACACTGAAATCAGGCAGCTGTGTGTCACAGCTGCACAGTGTGAGCATTGATGGACAGGAGGAGACAGAGAGACGCAGAGAGACACAGAGAGAGAGAGACACACACACACACATAGAGAAAGACAGACAGAGAGAGAGACACACACACATACAGAGAGAGACAGAGACAGAGACAGAGGGAGAAAAAGAGAGACACAGAGAGAGAGACACAGAGAGAGAGAGAGACACAGAGAGACAGTCAGAGAGAGAGAGAGAGAAAGACAGAGGGAGAAAAAGAGAGTGACAGAGAGAGAGACACACAGAGAGACAGAGACAGACAGACAGACAGACAGAGAGAAAAGGAGAGAGACAGAGAGAGAGATAGACAGAGAGAAACATAGAAAGAGAAAAAGAGAGAGACACAGAGAGAGAGAGTGAAAGAGAAAGAGACAGGTAGAGAGAGAGAGAGACAGAAAGAGAGAGAGACAGAGAGAGTGAAAGACAGAAAGAGAGACAGAGAGATAAAGATAGATAGAGAGAAAGGGAGAGACAAAGAGAGAGAGAGAGACAGAGAGAGTGAAAGAGAAAGAGAGAGAGAGCGAGAGAGAGAGAGAGACAGAGACAGAGACAGAGAGACAGAGAGATGGAAAAGGTACCTCTGGGGTTTCATTCATAAATCCCCAGCTTGGCGTTTGTCATTCCTATTTGGTCCAGTAACCAAGGGCTACAGCAATGATTCATAAAACCTGCCTTTGTCCTTTCAGCTGAGGGGAAGGCGTGAGAATAGATGACAGCCAGTGTGCTACATGACAGTTTTACAGGGACAGGACGGGGGGGGGGGGGGGGGGGGGGGGGGTGTGAGAGGGGGAGGGGGTGTGGGGGAGTAAATGCCACTTCACCGACCAGAATCAAACCCTGAACATCAGCAAGTGGGCATTTCCATTCGATTTTAACTGGAGCACCTCCTTGCTCCTGGAGACCGGACTGCCTGGCACAGATAGTGGGTGCGATGTCAAACTCCAGTGACTGAATGGTCAGCAAAGTCAGATGGTACGGCAAACCAGGACTTAGACAATTGGCAAAGAGATCTAGTGGGTGCAGAGACACAGTTCCTTGAGAGTGGAGCAGATAGACAGGATGGTGAAGAAGACATTTGACACACTTACTTTCATTGGTCAGAGTACTGAATACAGGAGTTGGACCATCATGTTATGGCTGTACAAGGTATTGGTAAGGCTACATTTGGAGAAATGCATATAGTCCTGGTCACCCTACTTTAGGAAGGATTTATTAAACTCGAAAGGGTGCCAAAAGGACTTCCAAGGATGGGATAGAGATATGGAGCTGTACAGCACAGAAACAGACCCTTCGGCCCAACCAGTCCATGCTGACCGTAATCCTAAACTAAACTAGTCCCACCTGCCAGTGCATGACCCATATCCCTCCAAACCTTCCCCATTGAGATATGTATTCAAATGTCTTATAAATGAAAATTCCCAAATCCATCACTCCCTCAGGAAGCTCATTCCACACGCAGTCCACCCTCTCTGTAAAGCAATTGCCCCTCATGTCTTTTTGAAATCTCTTCCCTCTCAGCTTAAAAATATGCGCCCTGTTCTTGAAATCCCCCACCCCAGGGAAAATTCACCTACTATTTACCCTATCTATGCCCCTCATGATTTTGTAAACCTCTACAAGGTCACCCTTCAGCCTCAGGGAAAAAAAGTACCAGCCTTTCCCGCCTTTCTTTCAAACTGAAGCCCTCCATTCCTGGATGTTATTGAGACTGGAGATTTTCAGTTATAAGGTGAGGCTGGATTGGTTGGGACATTTTTCCCTGGAGTGTAGGAGGCTGAGGGGGTGACCTTGTAGAGGTTTATAAAATCATGAGGGACACATATAATGTGAATAGCCAAAGTCTTTTCCCCAAAGAACTGGAGCCAAAACTATACGGCATAGGTTTAAGGTGAGGGGGAACGGTTTAAATGAGACCTGAGGGGCAATGGTTTCACGTAGATGGTGGCACGTGTATGGAGTGAGCTGTCCGAGGAGATGTTAGAGGCTGATACAATTATAAAGTTTAAAAGATGTTTGGACAAGTACATGGATAGGAAAGGTTTAGAGGTTTTCGGGCAACTTGCAGGCAAATGGGACTCACTCAGTTTAGGAAACCTGGCTGGCATGAACAAGTTGGGCCGAAGGGTCTGTTTCCGAGCTGGATGACTCCAAGATCCAATGAGTGTTGTTGGGTCTGCCCCCATCCAGGGCAAGTGGGTAGTATCCCATCATCCTCCTGACTGGTGCCTTGGAGATGGTGGACAGGCTTTGTGGAGCTCGGAGGGGAGTTACTCACTGCAGGGTTCCCAGCCCCTGACGTGTTCTACTCTAATCTTAGCCAATCTTACCCTTTTGATCAGCTTCTGCCCTCTACCATCCAGGACCTCATCACCTCAGGGGATCTCCCATCCACCGCCTCCAACCTCATAGCCCCACAACCCCGCACCGCCCGTTTCTACCTCCTGCCCAAAATCCACAAACCTGACTGCCCCGGCCGACCCATTGTCTCAGCCTGCTCCTGCCCCACCGAACTCATCTCCCAATACCTCGACACGGTCCTGTCCCCTTTAGTCCAAGAACTCCCCACCTACGTTCAGGACACCACCCACGCCCTCCACCTCCTCCAGGATTTTCGCTTCCCCGGTCCCCAACGCCTTATTTTCACTATGGACATCCAGTCCCTGTACACCTCCATCCCCCATCACGAAGGACTCAAAGCCCTCCGCTTCTTCCTTTCCCGCCGCACCAACCAGTACCCTTCCACTGACACCCTCCTTCGACTGACTGAACTGGTCCTCACCCTGAATAACTTCTCTTTTCAATCCTCCCACTTCCTCCAAACTAAAGGAGTTGCCATGGGCACCCGCATGGGCCCCAGCTATGCCTGCCTCTTCGTAGGATATGTGGAACAGTCCATCTTCCGCAACTACACTGGCACCACCCCCCACCTTTTCCTCCACTACATCGATGACTGTATCGGCGCTGCCTCGTGCTCCCAC